>NC_051076.1:2730450-3027316 GCF_004664715.2 Peromyscus leucopus | reverse complement strand
GAGATCAATTACGGACTCTTAATGACTTTCAAAGATTATTTGGAGACATTTCTCATCTACAAACTATTGTTGGGGTAAAAAAATGATGAACTGAGTAATCTGTTCAAAACCTTAGAAGGTGACAAGGACTTAAATAGTCCAAGAGAATTATCTCCTGAAGCTGAGAAAAAAAATGGCCTTGGTAGAAAAGAAAGTACAGGAAGGTCATGTAGATCATGTTAATCCAAAGCTAGATTGCATTTTGGTTATTTTACAATCTAGGCATTCTCTTATAGGAATTTTAATCCAGAGGGAAGATATTATATTGGAATGGATATTTTTACCAAATAAACAGAGTAAAAAATTAAAAACGTATGTGGAAAATATCTCTGACTTGATTTTGAAAGGAAAATTGAGACTGTGTCAATTAGCAGGAATAGACCCTGCAGAAATTGTCTATACCTTTAACTAAGGAGGACATTGTAAAATTATGGGCAGAAAGTGAACCTTGGCAAAGATCTTGCAGTAATTTTTTGAGAGAGATTAACAGCAAATATCCCAAAAGCAATAGAATTGAACTTATAAAGAGAGCTGATTGGATTTTGCCTCGAATTGTATGGGAAACACCCATATCTGGAGCTCATACATTTTATACAGATGCAAACAAACAGGGAAAGACAGGTCAAAAATCAGAAAATTTAAGTAAAGTGGTTCAAAGTTGCTGTGGATATCACTCTATGTAAATAAAACACTGATGGCCAGTGACCAGGCAGGAAGTATAGGCGGGACAAAGAGAGAGGAGAATTGGGGAAACAGGAAGAAGGAGGGGAGACACTGCAGCCACCACCAGGAGAGGAGCATGTAGAGACGCCGGTAAGCCACCAGCCACGTGGCAAGCTATAGATTTATAGAAATGGGTTAATTTAAGATAAAAGAGCAGTTAGCAAGAAGCCTGCCATGGCCATACAGTTTATAAGTGATATAAGCGTCTGAGTGATTATTTTATAAGTGGATTGTGGGACTGCGGGGCTTGGGGAACCTGGAGAGAAGCCCTCCAGCAACAAATGGTGCCCAACGGCTCGAGTTTCCACCTTAAACCTGATAATATTTAATAACCAATTCTAAACAGAGCCAAAACCAGGTTCCTGCTTCTTGTCTCATACGGGCAGCTAGATGCGGCAAAACGCAAGTTTGGACACTGGCGGGTTCCTGGCGGGTGCGTTTGACCGGCAGTATGGCGGAAATGAGACATCTGCCAGCGGCAAATTAAGCTGTGTGGTAGATTTAGTCTTTACTAGTATTTTAAAAAAAAAAAAAAAAAAAAGATGTTTCTGCGCTACACGCTGCTTTGATAAAAGCTTAGACCCACTATTTCTGAGACTTGATGACTCCCAGAGCTGGCGAAAAACGTACCACAACCATGTTGGGAAGCTAAAGTGGGCGGAGCCAGCAGCCACAGCGCCATTTCAGGCTTACAATGGTACAGTTTAAAGCAATAGGCTCAAGGCTCAAGGTAATATAAAACATAAGCCACATAAAGATGGCTACCACACAGAGAATCTGGATTATGTTCTCTTTGATATTCATAACTAAAGAAAAACATTTGATTACAAAAGCTGTTGAGTTATGCCAAAATGTATATTTTAAAGGTACCTTGACTTCAAAATTTGGATATAAGGATATGTTACTTTGGAAAAGAGGTTCTGCTTTTGTTTCCACAGAAAGCCAGAGGCTGTGGACTTGTTCCAGATTAAGATACATCAGGTTTCACCAGCCAAGACCCCCTGAAAGGACTCCGATGACACCATGGCCCAGATGATCCAACATCCAGATCGGTTTCAAGGCATGGTTCACACAATACAGCCTCACGGACTACCCCATAGGTCTAAAATTTTCTTTGCGTCCCCATAAGATACAGCGCCCCCCTCCAGCAAGTAGTAAGAGATGCTACGCCCAAATTCCCAAATATACCAAGCTGGCTTTAGAGGTGGAATTGGCTCACTCCCCCTCTAAACCCAGACATATTGCTTTTAAAAAAAAATGGTTAAGGGATTCTTGTGTCCCAAATCAGAAGAGCCCTCTGGTGTGGGACAGAGAAAAACCAATATTTTTATTTAAAACAGGTTGATTATAAATGTGATCTCTTTCTAAAAAAGAAAAGGGGATATGATATATAGGAGGATATGGAGATGATAAGATAAAAGGGTAGATTAATGAACCTACTTTTAAAGAACAACTTGTTTAAAATGTTTTACATTGGTATAGATTTTAGTTTATGTTTAAAATGTTTTACATTGGTATAAATTTTAGTTCATTGATACAAACTTGAAGTTAATTTTGTTATACTGTATATATATATATATATATATATATATATATATATATATATATTTCTATTCTTGTTTGAGGTATTATGTTTATATAACTCATTTAAAACTGTAATGGATAATTAAAAAATAGATTAATAATTAGTCATCTATGATAATCATATCTGTAGCCATGTTAGTTAAGTCTTCTAGGTATACATAGATATATTTCAGATAGATAGGTAATCTTCAAACACTTCATAGACCTGGAGAATATGGCATTTAAATAACTTAGAATTCTGTTGACGTGAGACACAATTGCTCCTGGCTGCACCAATTTGATCCCGAGAGAATGTTGGGCTTCTAAGACATTTCCATTTGGAAGTTTGTCTTTTTGGCACAAAATGGCCTACTGGGCAAAGAACTGCCCTTGCCTTGATGGCTGACAGTACAAATGCAATGCTGTCCTTTCTGGACAAGCGGGACACAAGGAAAGCGACCACTGTACTCTGCCAAGACAGGGTAAGATGGTCTCTTAAAATTCCTGCTTCTAAAAATGGTCTGTCAGATACTCTAGGCCTGTAGCCAATTTGAATGCACCAACAATGCTGAGAAACATTAGGTGACTGTCCAGGCTGCCAGCTGTCTTGGTCTACTCTTGCAAGATTCCCGAAAGTTGCTTGCATCCATCTACCATTTCTCAGGTACCATTATGTTCCTTCTCAGGTCTTTGATGTGGTTGAAGACTAGATAGTCGTAATTTCCTCAGTTATGATAAAAGATAAGTTAGCTATAAAACCTTAAACTCACAAATATAAGATAGATAGGACATTCTTTAATATTGTAACTATAATTCTTGCTCGGTAATTGTTTTGTTATATGTAATTTTACCATGTTAAAGTTAAAACCTTCCTTTTTAAAAAAAGAAGAAAGGGGAAGTGCTGTGGATATCACTCTATGTAAATAAAACACTGATGGCCAGTGACCAGGCAGGAAGTATAGGCGGGACAAAGAGAGAGGAGAATTGGGGAAACAGGAAGAAGGAGGGGAGACACTGCAGCCACCACCAGGAGAGGAGCATGTAGAGACGCCGGTAAGCCACCAGCCACGTGGCAAGCTATAGATTTATAGAAATGGGTTAATTTAAGATAAAAGAGCAGTTAGCAAGAAGCCTGCCACGGCCATACAGTTTATAAGTGATATAAGCGTCTGAGTGATTATTTTATAAGTGGATTGTGGGACTGCGGGGCTTGGGGAACCTGGAGAGAAGCCCTCCAGCTACACAAAGTCCTTATAATTCGGTTCAAAAATTGGAATTGTATGCCATATTGTTGGTATTAATGGATTTTTCAGAACCTCTCAACATAGTTACTGACTCTCAGTATGCTGAAAGAGTGGTATTACATATTGAGACTGCAGAATTCATCCCTGATGAGTCAGAATTAACTTCACTATTTATTCAATTATAGGATATAATCAGGAATAGGAAGCATCATTTATATATAACTCACATCTGATCTCATATGGGTCTGCCTGGGCCTCTAGCACAAGGTAATGATGAGACTGATAAATTATTGATAAGAAATGTGCTGGAGGCCTCAGAATTTCATTAAAATATCATGTCAATAGCAAAGGTTTAAAAAAGGATTTTTTCCATAACCTGGCTACAAGGCAAGGATATTGTAAGGAAATATCCTACCTGTTTCTTTTACAATCAAACGCCATTATCAGCAGGATGCAACCCAAAGGGTACTCAGAGGAATGAAATCTGGCAGATGGATGTGTTTCACTTTGCAGAATTTGGAAAATTTAAATATGTACACCATATCACTGATACTTATTCAGGATTTTAATAGACAACTGCTTTGAGTTCTGAAAAAGCTGATTCTGTAATCATGCATTTGCTAGAAGTTATGGTCATCATTGGTATACCTGGACAAATTAAAACTGACAATGCTCCAGTTTTTTGCTTATACAATATAAAGCATATTACAGGTAATCCACATAATCCTACAGGTCAAGCAGTTATAGAAAGATCAAACAGAACTCTAAAGGATATGCTAAATAAACAGAAAGGGGTAACACCCCCCCCCCAGAAATAGACTGAATAATGCTCTTTGAATTTTTCTCCATGCTAATGAGAAAGGAACAACAGCTGCAGAGAGACATTAGATAATAGAAAAACTGCCGGATTAAATCAGCCTATTTACTTTAAGAACATGCTGACCTCAGAATGGAAACCAGGATACGTGTTACATTGGGGACAAGGTTTTGCTTTTGTTTCTACAAGAGAAGGTAAGCTGTTGATACCATTAAGATTAATAAAGGTTCAGTTTGAACAAGAAAGACCTCTTAATAGAAGAGGTGATAGTTCATCAACCAGCATGACCATCCAATTTAAACTAACTTATATAATTAACAATGCCTTTTCATTTAATCAGACATAACTTGCCCCAAGGGAAACTCCCAAAAATTAGTCTTGGGGAAAGGTTTTTGTTTTTGTCTTTTAGGAGAATGAAGGCCAAGGAATCTGAAGAACACTGAACAAATGAGACATCTGAAGAAAAAGGACAAATCATCTAGAAAAAAATCTCCCAAGAAAAAAGAGTAAAATGGCCTATTGGTATATCATCTGTAAAATTTCATAAGTCTTCCTAAATATTTGTTTCTGCTCTTCTCTAAAAGCATTTAACACAAACAGTGTTCTCGTAGTCCCAGTTTAATTAAAAATTAAAGCTGGCTTTGGAGTTGGAGAATGGCTCTCTCCTTCTTTAAACCCAAGCATGTTGTTAAAAGGAAAATGCAAACTCTCTGTATCATGCCAGAAGAAAGAGCAATCTTCTGATATGGGACAGGAGAAAACAAAAAAAAAAATTAAGGGACTATTCTATTACTAATAATCTCAATTCTTTGATTCTATCCTGATTCTTTAATCTTTTCTTAAAGTATGAATTTTATATCAAAATTTACATGATTAATATATATACATTTTTAAACTTTGTTAAAAATGTATTTTTTAAACATATTAATGGACACATAGAGTCCATTAATAAGACATTTTGGTCTTATTTCTAAGATGGCTCATTTTGGTCTCACAATTATAAGATAGTTCTCTGTTAGTAATATCAGTTAGGATAGAAAGCAAATTAGGTACATTTTGGACTTACCAAAATAGGATAGATAATGGAATATTTTCTCTGAGTTTGTCAAATACAAATGGACTAGACATTGTTTAGGTATTTATTGCTTGTATATATTGTATATAGTTATTGTACTTATTGTACATAGTTTTTCTTATATTACTTATAATGTTTTTCCTTTTTTCTTTTTATTAAGATACAAGGGGGAAATGTGGTGATATTTTATTTGTGCTGAAATGTGATTTTTATAAAAATAATAAATTAAGCAGAAGTCTGGCAGTGGTAGCACACGCCCTTAATTCAATCACATGGCAGGCAGAGTCTCTGTGTGGTCAAGGCCAAACAAGGTGATCTGAACTTTTAATCCCAGTACCACCATAGAGACCTAGAGGTCTGTATAGACAGGCAGTGATGAAGAAGTCATGTGGTTGGGTTTAGAGCCAATGAGAAGGCAAAACAGAAAGGCAATAAAAAGACAGGTCACACCGAAGAAGGTCTCTCTCTCAGGGGAAGGACAGCAGTGAGTGGTAAGCTAAAGGCTATTCACTAGTGCTCTGATCTCTTGGGTTTTTAACTCTGTATTTGGCTCTTTATTTCTTATTTAATAAAACTGTTTAGAATTTTGTCTACAAATAGGAGAGAGGGATGAGTTGGGTCCTGGCCCATGAGCAGGGACTAAGGGAGCCTAGAGGCTAGCATTGAATACATAGCCTGCCTTCTAGAACTCAGCCTGCTCCATTTAACTGGACTCCCTTCAGAATTCTAGCCACATTATCATCTGGGTGATCATTAAGTTACAAAGTTTAGCTGCCAGAACAAGGTATATTCTTGTGAATAAAAGCATTGAGGTGCAACTTTAATATCTTATTATCCAATAACTTATTTATCACACACATGCAGCCAGCCATCTATTTAAATATTCTAGAAGCTTGCTGTTGAGCACTTGGCAAAGACATAAGTACTTTGGTATAAATCTCTAAGTTAGCTTTTGTTAATGTGAATACATCTTTATAACCTTAAAATTTTATCAGTTAATACTAATGTGAAATATTTAAGACTTGTTGCTTCCTTAGTCTAAAAGGAGATAAATGAACAGAGATAAATGTACTTACCCTTAGTAAAAGATGCTTGCCAGACACATGGCTGCCTGCGTCATGATGAGGTCACCAGCCAAGATGGAGGAAAGTCACATGGTTGCTGTTTAAAACATGTTTTTCTAAACAATAATTACATGCACACATATGCATAGTTGGATCTAAGTGAAATACACATAGATACAGAGCTAAAGCTAGCTTACATTCACACATATAGAGTTAAATCCAAGTCACATACATGTGTACATACACACACATGTATGTATCTCTATTTTTTTTTTTTTTTTTTTTTTTTTTTTGGTTTTTCGAGACAGGGTTTCTCTGTGTAGCTTTGCGCCTTTCCTGGAACTCGTTTTGGAGACCAAGCTGGCCTTGAACTCACAGAGATCCGCCTGCCTCTGCCTCCTGAGTGCTGGGACTAAAGGTGTGCCTACCACTGCCTGGCTGTATCTCTATTTTTAATATAAACATTTTGCAGTGAAGAATTATCAACTATTTTTAAAATGAAGAAAACTAACCAGAATTAAACTAATATGGTCAAATTTCAAATTCAGTGTTTGCAGGTATGAGAAACCACAACAAACATAGTTCACATCCCCTCTGGCCTTCTACAACCCTCAATATACCTTCAGTCTGTTCCTTTGATTCCTCAGACATTTTTGCTTCAGACAAATTCCTCTTTCCCTCTCCTTCTCTTTATTTTTTTTTTTGTTTTTCGAGACAGGGTTTCTCTGTGTAGCTTTGCGCCTTTCCTGGAGCTCATTGTAGCCCAGCTGCTTGAACTCACAGAATCCGCTGCTCTGCTCCGAGTGCTGGGATTAAAGGCGTGCGCCACCACCGCCCGGCTCCTTCTCTTTATTATTCCAGTCTCCTGACTTCTTTCTTATTTTCTAAACACAGAAACTTTTTTTTTTTTTTATTTCTTTCTTTATTTTTTTTTAAATTACACTCATGATATTAATCACATTTGTGGTATTCATAGATTAAATTCACAGTATTCATTCATATATATATATATATATATATATATATATATATATATAAATGTCAAATGTCATTTCTTGAAGGGGGTAGGAGGTCTTAATTACAGGCTTACAGAACAATGGGAGGACCCCTGAGGGCAGAAGTTCGCTACTGATGTTTTACAATCTTGCATCTAAGCAACACAGAAACTCTTACCAAAGTCTTTCTTGTGTTTCCCTCATGGCTACAATATTTTAAAGAACAGAAATGTGGTGAGCCAAGAATATATTATAGAGATTCAGCTGTGTATTAAAGCTATACTTTGACCAGCCAAGTGTCTATCAAAAGGCAATCAATTTATTATGAATATTTGGTGTTATCCTGATTTTACTATTTCAGCTGTCTTCTGCTATGAAATTCTTGTGTGCCCAAATATTTCCAGACCTGCTGAACCTAGAAAGGTAACTAACTCCCACACTGAGCCTAGAAGACAAGCTGGCTGGAGACACATAGCTTTATTTCTTGTGCTAATGAAGTTCAGGTCATCCTCTAAGGTGGAAGGTAGGGTGAAGCAACATTCCCAAGGAGGCAGAGAACCATGGCTAGCAGAAGAAGAGACAGGCATTTTTCTGTAGAACAAAGAGAATGGCATGACCAGGGAGAAGGGAAGAACATGGAGGTAGTGTAAATTTTAAGGCAGAACTCTTGAACCAGGTGTTGTTTATGCTACAGCGCTGCTCCTCGTGGCTGGTTGCCACCTGCAGCAGCCATGCCATCGGAGGAGCATGCTGACTGAAAGAATCACAGTCATGGTTACCTTTTAGAGCTTTATTGGGAGGGGGATAGAGAGAGAGAGAGAGAGTGGGGGAGGGAGAGAGGGGAGGCCAACGGGAGGAAGGAGCAGAAAGGAGAGAGACAGAGAGCACACAGAGGGCCCACCCGCTTTTTAGGCTGGGATGCAATGAAGGCTGATGAAGTAATTAAGGACCAAATCCTTACATCCCAGACTTTCCCTTATTATATATATTAAAAAAAAAAAAAAAAAAAGCAGGTAGATGGGACTAGGGGCATTGTTCCTCACAAAAAAACTGCTTCCAGCTGACTTTTGGACATTGGTTGTCTCTGGGGGGAATGGAGAAGGGGAGTTTTCCGAGGTAGACAGGCGTTGTGGGATGCTGTCTGTCATCTGTTTGCTCTGGAGACATGTATCCCTCTTGGCTGTGGCTGGGAACTGTCTGTTTGACAAGATGCTGGTGACATAGGAAAAAAAACTTAGAGAGATAAGAGAATTATTATTTTTGTGAGACCAAAATGATCCAGCTTAAAAACAAGACCAAAATGCTTTCACCCAAAAACTAAGGCCTAAGATTTTTCCTTTTAGAAATAGGCCATTAGTTACTGAAACCAGTCAGTCCAAGTTCCAGAAACCAGGAAGTGTAAAAGTACAGAGTCACAAGGTAATGCCTGCCAGACTATGGAATGTCCTCTCCCTGGTTTCCAGGGTAACTGACCACAGAAATGCCCCCACCTGAGGGCAGCCAATGAGAAATGGTGGCGGGCAAACACTCCCTTAGAAGTAATTTCTAGAAGTCCCTAGAAGCGAGCCAATTAGAATTGTACCCGTACTAGCACCCCTAAATGATGTAACCTTGTGATTTTTCCTTTTAAAAGCTGAGCTTGCAGACAGGTGGGCACTTCCTCCAGCCTCCACTGCATTGGATGTATAGGATGAAGCCCCTGCCTAGGCTTGTATTGCTTTTGGATATCCAGAATTAAACCTAGCTTTTGCATTCCGGCATGCTCGTCTTTGGTGGTCTCTCTGGGGGTCACGATCTGGGCACAACAATTTTATGTTGACATTTATCTGAGGTAGATCTGGCCTGTCCCTATGGATTTTGAAACATGTTAAGCTTTATCAGAGACAGAATATTTTAAAGCACCTGTTTCCTTTACTAGTTCAGCATCTAGGAGACAGGTGATCAATTGTTAAAAGCATCTCATAGTAATAGATGTTTACATTAAAGTCTTTTTGTAGTGCCCAGATGCTTTTGGGTCTGGGGGTGTAAATACATTTTAGCTGTTACAGTTTCTTATTTGATGATCTCTAGACTCCAGTTCTATGGTGGTCCTGTACCATTAGCTGAACAGTGAGTTAGAACAGGGAACTGGGAAGAGAAAAGCTTGTGGTGCATGAGAATTTATTTTTTTGGAATTAGGGACAAGGCAAAGATCAGGGCCCTGTCTGTATGCACATGAGAAACACAGGCAGTTGATCTGGAGTGAAACAATGAGCTCTTATTTTAGGTGGAAATCTTTTTTCATTAAACAATTCTGAGAGTGCAATTAAATCTTTCCAGAGGTGGTAAGGCTGTCTTCTGTACCTGACAATAAAGGAGAGGTGGCATTGTTGTGCCCAGATCGTGACCCCCAGAGAGACCACCAAAAACGAGCATGCCGGAATGCAAAAGCAAGGTTTAATTCTGGATATCCAAAAGCAATACAAGCCTAGGCAGGGACTTTGTCCAATACATCCAATGCAGTGGAGGCTGGAGGAAGCGCCCACCTGTCTGCAAGCTCAGTTTTTAAAGGGAAAAGTCACAAGGTTACATCATTTAGGGGTGCTAGTATGGATACAATTCTTATTGGCTCGCTTCTAGGGACTTCTAGAAATTACTTCTAAGGGAGTGTTTGCCCGCCACCATTTCTCATTGGCTGCCCTCAGGTGGGGGCATTTCTGTGGTCAGTTACCCTGGAAACCAGGGAGAGGACATTCCATAGTCTGGCAGGCATTACCTTGTAACTATCTTGTGATTCTGTACTTTTTCACTTCCTGGTTTCTGGAATGTGAACCGACTGGTTTCAGTAACTAATGGCCCATTCCCAAAAGGAGAAATCTTAGGCCTTAATTTTAGGGTGAAAGCATTTTAGTCTTATTTCTAAGATGGCTCATTTTGGTCTCACAGCATCCCAAAACTCCCAGGACTTAGTCAGTGGCTCTGGTGTCCAGAAGGAAAGAAACGGACCACTTCCCTGCTGCGTTCTGGGTTCCCTGTCATGCCTGTAGCCAAGCCTAGGTCTGCTGGAGGTCTTAGCTTGATGTGCAGTCAGCTGACTCTGTGTCTTTCTAGGCGGCACTTTTAACAAGGCTGTTGATGGCCTAGCAGGGCATTCGCTAGTCCATGGCCTTTTCCTCACTTAAAACACTCCCAAACAGCTTTTGGGAGTCAGCGAGTGCTAGCACTTGGCAATTTTGTTTTTGGGCTTTTATCTCTTCTCTGGCACACCTTAAATGCCACAGATGACTCTTTTGCCTGTAGGGTCAGGAGCCTTGCTCTCCAGATGCTTATGTCGGGGAGGTCTGGGGAACAAGAGACGGATTTTACTCCAAGCCCTGAATTTTTTTTCCTGATTACTGATGGCTTAAGGACAGCTTTTGGAAGATCTGTCAGTAGGCTACAAGCTGATTTTTGGCTTAAGAGCCATCCTGACTACTGTAAACTTATTTGTATGGATCTTAGCCACTTCCAGACTCCTCTGTGTTTCTCAAGGCAGTTTGAGAATGAGTGGGTGGAGTTAAGGTAAGTTAGGGCGAGTCATAGAAGCTGCCCAAGCCCACCCATTTGAGCCCACCCACTGCCTGTGGAAGTCAGACAGAAAAGGTTGCATGTGGCAGACGCAGAAGTGGGGAAGGAGAAGGGTTTTAGAACTTTAGCAGAAAGCTTGGAGATAAAGTAACTCTTATTTGCCCATTCCCTGGCAGAAGCTGCCACAACTGTTATGTGGCCAGGTTTATGCTGTTATGAGGCCAGGTTTACCAGTGCCTGACCCTATCCGTCAGTGTATCAGCCCCTTTGTCCCATGGCTGTAGCCGAGAGAAAAAAAATTAAAAATTAAAATAACAAACTGGGATCAGACTACAATCTTGGGCGACCCCAAAGAGTGGAGAGAGATCCATGAATCAGCTCAAGTTTGCCATCCTCTTCATCAAGGGATGAGAAGGGCTGCGGCTGCCCTGCAGTTGGTCCACCCAGTAGACCGGAGACAGCATTTACTTTCTCATCAGAAACGAAAATGTGTCATTGCCAGTACAGCCCGAGGACAACCCCTGGGGTGTCCCTCGCAAAGAATATAGCTCAGACTACAGCTGTGAGAACAGCAGACTCACTGTGGTGAAGAATATGGCCGTAGTGGTGTGGGGGTCCAGCAGAGGCAGCAAGGGATGCGCAAGCACTCACAGTCTCAAGGTCTCACTGGATAGGGGGAAGAGGCGGCAGTGGTCACAGCAGGTCCTTGGTGCTTGGTGGTGTATCGGAGTCTGAATGGCACCAATGTTAGTTATGCTGTGGTGCTGTTCCTCGTGGCTGATCACTGCCAGTGGCGGCCATGCCATCAGAGGAGCATGTTGATTGAAAGAATCTCAGCCATGGTTACCTTTTAGAGCTTTATTGGGGGGGGGGGCGGAGAGAGACAGACAGACAGAGAGACAGAGGGGAGGAGGGAGAGAGGGGGGCCAACAGGAGGAAGGAGCAGAAAGGAGAGAGACAGAGAGCGCACAGAGGGCCCACCCGCTTTTTAGGCTGGGATGCCGTCAAAGGCTGATGATGTAATTAAGGACCAAATCCTTACACCAGGAGTAGAGAGCAAGTAGGGATGGAGGGAGAAGAAGCAAAGGATGAAGATGAGGCAGGAAGCTTAGTTGTTAACAGGACTTTGAGGAAATAATAAAAAGAGGAAAATGAGGAACTGAGGACAGGATGGAACTGAAGTTATGGAGACAGGATTTCATTCAGGAGAAATAAAGTAGATGGATAAGGAGCTTGGTGTATCTAGATTTATTCTTGTCCTGAATGCTTGACAGAGCTGTAGTTGAATAGATGGAATTTTGTCTTAGAGGAATAAAGTTAACAGACATAACAGCATAGTGTATGTAGATTTTTTTCTCCTCAGATATCCCATGCTGGATGTAGTAAAATCCTCGGACCCTGAGTAATCAATACAGAAATACATGTATATATCACAACAAGAATAACTCTAAATTTGCATCATCACTGTACCAATGTGAAGCATCTGAAACTAGCAGTAGGTTTTTCTTTTCTTTTTCTTTTTAACCAATAATGATTTGTAATCAACTCCTCTAAATGATGACAAATATTTATAATCCATCAGGTCTGAATGGTCAAAGCAGCCCTGGTTACAGCATTATAACACAGCCACCATAGCTTAACAACCATAGACCAGTGACTCTCTACCCTTGGAGTCAAACCTCAGTCAGGTTTGGCAGGCAGCCTCCAGAGCAGGTCATGGGAGCTCCACCCACCAGCATGGGAGGGAACAAAGGATTGTTATTAACCCTAGATTCTCAAGTACACTAGATCGTCAGGCTGGAAATGACTCCCCACGCTGGCTGAGTCATTCTAGGGGAGGAGATGGCAAGTGAGGTCCCATCAGTCAGGCCTAGGGACCCAGAGACAGAAAGAGACCCCTCCCTGCAAAGGTGGGGAAAGGCAGAATGAAACCAGGAGAGACTGGCTGCCCTGCCACACTGCCAGTATTGAGCACAACCCTGTCCCCTGTGAGAGCTACAGAGGCTGCAGATCTCTTCAGCCCACCAAGTACAAGCCCAGCCTGCAGCATGCCCTTGTGGCCTGCTTCTGCCACCCCTACCACAGGCAGGAGAGTGATGACAGAGTTCCATTTTGCAGTAGTGATTTGTTTTGTCCCAGTTCAAACAGTGGAACCTCTGTCCCAATTCATCTAAAGGGACCCTCTGTCCCTTCTGCTGGCCATCCAGCCCCAAAGGCTCTTTGTGTACAGTTTTTATCTGAAGTCACAACACACACAAGCTCAGGCATAAAGCATGCATACTTGTGGCCACTTTACTCACACACTCATAGGCAGGACATTCCAATAGAAAGGCAAACAAAACTTTTCCCAGGGAAACAGTGTCAGCTAACCAACTCAAAATTCCTAAAATAAGAGTCTACCATTTTCATAAATTAGGAAAAGAACAAAATTGCAACACTCAAGACAACAAAACAGCTCTTCTGTCACCCAGAGACAGAACCAAAAGGAAGACACCAGCCTCATGCTGGTCCTACAGGAGCAACCAGCATCATCTATACAAATCAAATTCAAATGCAAATCAACCAAAGCTACACAGAGAAACCCATTCAAAGGACCAGCTTCAGGCACTTACAAATTTTGGGCTCACTTACAAAAGAATATCCAAAAGGCCAACTTACAAAAGGATAACCAAAACAGAAAGACACAAAACTGATGGGAGCCATAAGCCTAAGCGACCCTTGACACACATGCTGCCATATTTAGGTTTCTCTCCTCTTTTCTTAGATCTAGGCTTTGCTTAAGTCTCCATAGCACCAGAACCTCTTCTCAGATATCAGGTAAATGAGCTGCAGTTAAGCAATTAGGCAGTTAGACAAGGGTAGATAGATAACCCTCAGAGCAACATTTCCTGCTGGCGGAACAGCCCATAATTAAGTCTCTTCCTGCTCCCAACCCCCTTTACCTACCTATAAATGCCTTGAGAGAAAAATAAAATTTTGGAGCTTGTATTTTTGGTTGTGAGCCTAGCCTTTAACGGCTGAGCTATCCCTCCATGCCTTTAATCCCAGCACTTGGGAGGCAGAGGCAGGCGGATCTTTGTGAGTTCGAGGCCAGCCTGGTCTACACATCGAGATCCAGGAAAGGTGCAAAGTTACACAGAGAAACCCTGTCTCGAAAAACAAAAACAACAACAACAACAACAAAATTTGGAGCTTGATCAGATGCCCTGTCTTGCTCTCATTCTTTGTGTCTCTTGTCCCTCTCATTTGCTGGCCCTCCATTTAGGTCCCCATTGAAGACCCCGCTGGCCGGGGCACAAAACGAAAGTAGACACAGAAAATGTACCTGTGTTGTCTGTCAGTAAGCCTGTCACAGAAGCTGTGTCTGGGCCCCTAAGCCTTTCATGGCAGCTGTGTAGTCAAACTGTTTTGGGTCCCCCACACTGAGTGTAACTGGAAAGATCCAGACTTTTTGTTTGAGTCAAAGACACCACTGTTTGTCCCTTCTTGAGGCACACATGCCACCCCACCCCACCCCCTCACTGTCCTCCTCCTACCTCCTCTCCCCAGCCCCTCACCCCCACTGACAGGTGCAGATCTCTGCAGGCTCGTGGCTCAGCTCACCAGGACATGGGGGTTTCCTTCTAGGCCGCAGCTGTGCTCCTCTGGGTTGAACATGGAGGGCAAGATAGTGAGAGATGGTTGGCAGATATAATGGGGCTGAGAGTGAATTGTGGGTTAAATAGAATTAAGGCTCGCCTGAGGGCTAAGCATCCTTCCCAGGACTCCAGTTTCCTCTGAACTGATGTTCCCAGTCTTAGTTCTAAAAGACCATTTCTAGTTCCCCAGGCTGCTTCAGTCTCCCTGAGTTCATTCCTGTACACCAGAGCCTTGTTCACAACGAAGGACCCAAGATTAGATCTGCAAAAAGCCAAGATACCACGCTTCACAACAAGCCCCAAATCAGGATCCCAGCTTCTCATTCCATGGCTCTAGGACTGAGCCAGGGAGTGTGCCATCTGGTGGTACCTACCTAGAATTGCACTCTAGAGCTTAAATTCTAAAATGAAAGAGGCAATGGACACAGCTTACTAGGGTATCCAGACAGATCCAGGCCTTTTCAAAGGGGCTACAACACCTGGGAAGGCTTAGTGCACAGTACTCCTAGGCCTCGGGGAAATATAAATGACTCCCTGTTGGGTCTTCCCACCAAAGATAGCCCCAAAGGGGACATCTGCAAGATATAACACTCATCAGATTAGGAGCCCAGGGGTCTAAAACCCTACCTTAAAATCTCAGGATCCTATTTTTAGCCCACCTGTCAATTCTTATTCTAATCCCTGGGTAGTTTAGCTGACAGAACCCTCCTACTAAATTCCTGTCTAACCACCTTTCCCCCAGCACACACATACACTCAGCCCCAGCCCCCTGGGCCATGACACTTACCATGGTAGCCAACTTGGTCCAAGTTACCCAGGGATGCCAAGGAGCTGCCAAATCAGCCAAACTCATCTTGGGCAGTGCGGGTAAGGATGCGTGTTGGTTCTATGCCAGCAGGTGCTGCAGGTAGATGAAAACCCTGCCCACCTCCGGAGGTCTCCAGTGAGCTGTCTGCTCTATGATCAGGGGTGCACTTTCCAGCAGGTCATCAAGCCTGGAGAAAAGGACAGACTGAAGCATCTTGATACTCTTGTCTTGCCACAATTTACTACCCTCAGACAGGAAATCCCAGGCATTCTGGATCCCTAGGCTCCCTACTGTGAGTCAGACCTTAGGGTTCTGATGTAGCATTTAGACTTCTCCTTGCCCTGACTAAGGGGAAGATAAGCATGAATGAGAGTCTGGAACAAATTCCCCGAGGGGGCACTCTGCCTGCACTGTCCCATAATTTTTAAACTACCATTGGATTTCTAGGTTTTCTTATTTTCTTTGAAACTGCGTGAATATAAAACACACTGTAAAGTTGGAATTGTTATGCTCAATGAGGTTGTAGATTAGTCATTCAGTTCTATAGGAAATGCCTGCTGTTGTTCTACATGCCTGGGCTGGGGTCACTCATTTCTCCTTTCATTGTCATTTTGTAACCTTTTCACCTCTGTTTTGTGCCTGAGACTGACCAGCACTTTTGGCCTGCTTTACTCTTAGGGAATGTGTTCTATTAGTAAAGTTATTTGGGTCTGTCAATGAGGATATTACATGAACTTCATTTGTTAAATGCTCAGTATTTCAAAATGTCTTGCAAAGGGACAACATCACTCATATACTTCACAGTGAGAGGGGAGACTTGACCCAGGCATGTTGCCTAGCTTTACTTCTGTGTTAAGTTGGTATTGCCTTTCCCTTTCCAAGGTGCTATTTTTGAGGTAATCTTCTTGCCTTTGGGTCATCTTTCACTATAGTGTTTTTACTTCTGGACAATATTTATTCATTCTTTATAGCATACTCAATCATTTTTGTCATCTGAGAGTCTATGGATCAAAAGCTAAAGTTTAGCCATTCTGATTCCTTCTCTTAAAACCATGTTTTAATCTCCAAGAGAGTAATTATGTAGCTCTGATTTCAATTAGAAGGAGAAAGGAAAAGGAAAGATCCCAATAGTTGCAACTGACTCAGGCTGTTTTCTTTCTCTCACATTTTTAATTAAGGCCCAGAAGATGGCTGATGCTGCGTAGTTTAGAAGGCTGATACTCAGAAGGTCAATAAGTCTCTTGTGTTTTCTGCATAAATTGTGGGAAATCCCTATATCCTTAGAGCAGTAGTAATAAAGTTATTTATTTTAAATAAAGCTTATATTCTCCCTGAAGGTTATTATCTATTGTTGGGGTATTCTCTGTTGTGTGGGTTGATCAAAGTAAGAGTTCACTCCAAGATAAAATCTTAAGGCCTATGTGGCAGCATGAAGATCCAGCTGCTGATGAGCTGAACCTCAAACAGCTGTCTAAAAGTATATTTATTGATTATTACACAAAGTTGTTCTTTTTGGCCAAAGTATTTCCTCATACCAAGGTTCTATCTAATCTATATGTCTCTCTAAAGGAAAGAATCACATGACTACATAACTTTAGTCCTTTATTGTATACCATTTGCAGTCCACAATAATCCAAGAACTTCAGGTATGCTAGAGGTTTCTTATGACCAAAGTCATACAAAGACTGTAATGTCCCTTTGAAAGGATCAAGCAGATGCCATAACAGGCTGCTCAGTCTTCTCTCAGAGATCAGGCCTCAATTTCAGTTTCCTGAGACTGAGCAAGCAGTCTCTGGGAGGGCCATGAACAAAAGATATAGTCTTTTGCAGTAGCTCACTTTCTGCACGTACTCTGATGGCTCAAAGTTCAGCCAGTTGTTTACTGTCTGGGACCCCTCACCAACTTAGAGCTATGTGCATGAGTCAAGGACAGAGCCTAGACCACTGAACCAGCTCCCACAGTCAGTATGTGCTAGGCCAGCCAGCCCCCATGGCAGCTCAAGGACAAAGCCTGTAACTTGTCCTGGACAGCCCCCAAAATGATAATTGTAACTCTCAACCAGTAAATTCAAAGGTTACATACCCTCACCCAATTAAAAAAAAAAAAAAAAAAACAGAGATTAAAAATAAACCAATCCGAGTTACACCTGTGCAATCCACCCCCCAACCGCCCTGAAGGGCTTGTGGTTTTTTTGTCTTTAAATAGCTAGCCTCACAAAGAAAGAGCAACTCCTCCCTGCCTCACTGTATTGGGTGTAGGAATGAGTTCTCTGTCTAGACTTGTATCTACAGAATAAACCTTGATGTTGCATTCTGGACATCCAAGGTCTTCGGTGGTCTCTTTGGGGTCACAATCTGGGCAGAACACCTTCAGAATACCAATTCTATAAATCATGAAAAACAACCATTGTTTTCCAAAATGAGTCTTCACTATTTTCCACAATGATTCTTCAAGATCAAAATACTTCTAGAAAACAACTATTCACCTAATGTTTATACCTTGGATACAGTGAAAACTATTCTAATGTCTACCCCAGATACAGTGGCTCTGCTATATTCCTACATCTGTCTACCTACCATCTATCTTTCTGTCTACCTACCTATCTATCTACCTATCTCTCTCTGTATCAATCTACATTGAAGATCTATAACATCAGGACTTCTCAGAGTAGGACTCACACATCTTTAAAACAAAACAAAACAGGTTTCTTTCAGTTACTCTGGGTTTTCTTACATGTTCTTTTGCTCCAATTTGCATACTGAACCTTTCATCTATGACCAAGTTACTGATTACAAAAAATTTAAAAAGGAGTGAAACACCTGAGTAATTTGGGTATTTTATTGAGCAGTGCATTCAACAAATTAAGTACCTAATGTAAATTTTTACTTTATTATGATCTTGCTATTTTCTTTCTTGATGGTCAGGTTTTTTTGTTTTGTTTTGTTTTTGTTTTTAGATTACTTAACTCATTGAGATTCTAAGGAATTTAGCAAGGATGAAAGCAAATCTAACACAGCACCAACATAAATTCAAAATTCATATTAATTTAACTCATGTAAGTTTAACATCTTTGATTCTGTCTTGTTCT
Source organism: Peromyscus leucopus (assembly GCF_004664715.2). Lineage (NCBI taxonomy): Eukaryota > Metazoa > Chordata > Mammalia > Rodentia > Cricetidae > Peromyscus > Peromyscus leucopus. Next base: position 3,008,715 of record NC_051076.1, on the reverse strand, counting down.
CTTTCCCTCTTACTTCTATTAGGTTGAAAGGTGGGCCAGTGGCAAGGAGTTGGCTAGTACTTTGAGTCTCAAGAGACTCTCTGCTTTGTCTGTCTGTAACCTTGCCAAGCTTGTCTGCAGGTCTTCAGGCCTGCTGAGACCTGCTCTAAGGTCCAGTTCTATGGCTCCTCTTTCTTTGCCTCTCTGATGTAATTCTCTTTGACTTCAGGCTTCTGTTGGTTTCACATTGTCATCTCTGTTTTATAAAGGATTTAGTCACCTTCCTTACCAAATGTTTGATTCTAGTGACTGGATCCTGGTCTCCTTAGTTGTCATGAGGACAGGAAACATATTCTCCATGAGTTTGGTATCAGTTCTTCTGGGGGCCAGAAGATAACTCATTGTGAAAAAATCCTTTTGTACATTGTGAAGATACATCATTGCCAAGGTGCCTTTTGATTGTTTAATACAGAGCTAAATGTCCATTAGCTAGGCAGGAGGCATAGGTGGGACTTCCAGGCACAGAGAGGACTCTGAGAGGAAGAGAGGCAGAGAAGGCAGCCAGATAGAGGAAACAGAAGGTGTCAGATGGAAGAGAGGTAACACCACGTAATAAAACATAGATTAATATAAACAGGTTAATTTCAGTTATAAGAGCTAGTTAGGAACAAGCCTAAACCATAAGGCAAGATTTATAATTAATAAGAAATCTCTGTGTTATTATTTGGGAGCTGGTTGGCAGGACAGAAAAAGACTTGTTGTAACTCAGTTTGTGTAAGTGAAAGATTTTAGGTAGCATTAACTTCTCATTAATATGTCATAATTTGGGAGATATAGAAAAAATCTTACTAGTTTCTAGTGTCTAGTTTCTTCACAAATATTTAATATTTATCTGTCAATTGTTTCTCTTATGCATGTATCTTTTATTTCAAAGACATAGACTATCAATCTTATGATTATATATAGGCAATTCACTCAGGTACACTCACAACTGTCAGTAAAAAATAAAGGGAAATGGGTTGGGGACAGGTTACTAAGAGTGTCTGCCATTGTAGTTCTATAGCTTAATGAAGTTTCTACTCAGAAGAAAAAAACCTACAGTGTTGGAACCAAACGAAGTGAGATGATTCATGAGGTTAACTTATAGGCTAATTTTCCTGACCTTCTTGGATTATTTTTAAAATGTATATTACCTTGTTTCTTTTCTTCTCTCTCTCTCTCTCTCTCTCTCTCTCTCTCTCTCTCTCTCTCTCTCTCTCTCTCTCTCTTCCTATTTATACCCTGACAAAGTTTCTTTCTATCCTCTCCTCAAGCCCCTCCACTCATCTCCCTTCTGCATCCTACCTCTTCCCCATCCACTCCTCCTTGGTTTCTATTCAGAAAAGGGCAGGCCTCCCATGAATATCAACAAAATATGGCATATCAAGTTGCAAAAAAGTTAAGCACCTCCCCTTGTATTAAGCCTGGGCAAGGAGATCCAGTATGAGGAATAGGGTCCCAATAGTTGACAAAAGGGTCAGAGACAGATCCTGTTTCCACTGTTAGGAGTCCCACAAGAAGACCAAGTTACACAACTGTAACATACATGCATGTATCTTATTTCTTTAAAATCTTTATTCTCAAACTATTTTACTTTTCTGTTGTATTGTAGTTAGTTCTTATCTCCAAGGGCTTCTTAATTCCTGGCTTATTCACCTTTTAGACACATTGCAAATAAAATAAAGGTCCTCCCTTAAAACACAGACAACTATGCAATACGCAAATGATATGCATACTCATAGAAAGACTTTTTGAACAACTTTTTGAACAACTTTTGAATAACTGCTGTATCAGAGGGACCTTTATAAAGCCAATAAGCTTGGATGTCGAGCCGGGCAGTGGTGGCGCACGCCTTTAATCACAGCACTCGGGAGGCAGAGGCAGGCGGATCTCTGTGAGTTCGAGGCCAGCCTGGGCTACCAAGTGAGTTCCAGGAAAGGTGCAAAGCTACACAGAGAAACCCTGTCTCGAAAAACCAAAAAAAAAAAAAAAAAAAAAAGCTTGGATGTCAACTTTAATGTGTTCAGATTGGCAATATACACAGTAAACTAAATGTTGAGTTGATAGTGAATTTCAAATGTTGTTTCAGAGAAGGCCCAATTCTGCATATTATGATCTTCGCGTGATTCGTCCAAATATACTGCAAAAGGAAAGCCTTAACAACAATCATATTTTGCATTTTAATGAGATTTTCTTTTTCAGTGAGTAACAGATAATCTTTATATAACAAAACATCAATTTCCCAATAGATAGATATGTAACAAACACAAAAATACAATCTTCAAAAGAAGAAATAAAAGCAAAAGCATCTCTAATAAACATATGGTCCGTGTATGATGTGCTCAGTCTCATTAACAATGAAAGAAATTCAAATTTAACAAAAAAAAATGTAATTATGATTTATTTCTTTGTTGAAAGGAGTGAAAAAAAAAAAAAAAAAAAAAAAACCACCATCAAACAAAAAACAGAATAGTAATACAGAATGCCTGGGATAAAGGACAAATAATATTCCTGTTTTCTGTCAGGCTACAAGAAGTAAAGACATGTCTGGGTTCCCTCTTGGCAGGTATAATGGAATGAATACTTGAGAATGGAAAGGAAATAGGAAACATGTAATCAGTCCTTAGAGTCTTAGGTAGCTAGACAGTCATTAGCTAGTCAAGAGGCCAATGAGAAGGGACATCTCCCTCACAGCTAGTTTAGGACTCCACCTAGCCACACTAGGAAGGAAAGCAACAGCTTTTCAGGGCTTTGTTGAGGGCCATTAAGGGAAAATTACTCCTCCTGGTCAAAATAATGAAATCTGAGTTCTGTGTCTAGCCCTGGTGGAAACTTGTCATCCTGATCTGCCTTAAAGATACAAACAATATTACCACCTTCCTTATTACCACCTCCCTTAAGAGCTAATCCAGCTGGGCCTGTCAATCACCTTAGTCAGGAGACTAAATTTCTGAAGGAGGGTGGATTCACCTGAAGATGTGCTGAGGGTGTGGGAAGAGTAATTATTCCCTTAATGAGGGAATGTACCTGTTCCTCTCAGAGCTCCTTCCTCAGTTTGGTTGCTTTCTGAGCTTCACTGCAGAGCCTACTTGCTCCAGAGTTCTCACTTGTCTCACTTTTTCTTCTTTTTATCTCTTATTCGGATATCAAAGAAAAATCTGTTTTTAATTTATTATGGTTTATGTACATTGATGTTTTGCCTGCATGAGGATGTCAGATCCCCTGGAGTTGGAGTTACAGACAGTTGTGAGCTGCCATGTAGGTGCAGGAAATTGAACCCATGTCCTCTGGAAGAGCAGTCAGTGCTCTCATCCACTGAGCCATCTCTCTAGCCTGACCCCCAAAAAATCTTAAGCATGCTTGCTCTGATACTCTTGACTTCTTCTGTGGGCCCTCCAGCTGCTTTCTATAGCTGCTTTGGACCTCCATGGCTAATTTAAAAGTAATAACTTTGTCTCCATCTTCTTCCTTCTAGTAGCTCCCAAGTTTATAGCTTGCCTGCCTTGTTTTTCTTTCAAACTAATAAAATGGTCCTTGAGCTTCTATCTGAGTCCATTTTTAAATCTTCTATTAATAAGACTGAGAAGGGAAGGCCAATTCTTTAGTAACAACAGCACCTAGATTGCATTTCAGGACCAATGGTTCTGGAAATTCTAGAATAGTTTTGGTGCCTTAATATGTGATTTCTACCAAGGCTATTCATTGCTTTCTTTTATGGTGCTCTTTCAAGATAATTTTAACTCTTTATATTGTCTGGCTCTAATTGGGTGAAGTGGAAAAGAATATATTATTTGTCTTGACTGCAAAGTCCAAGAGTACAGCCTACTTAGCCCCAGCTGGACATGAGTGTGTGTTACTAAATAAGACATGGGAAAACAACTTGGAGGATTTATTGTATTCAGCTTTAGATGTTTCAGTCTATCATGGTAGGGAGGACATGGTAGAAAGAAATAGTGCATAGATTCAGGAAATAGAATGTCTTACTTCTAGGTGCTCCCCTTTCCACTTTTGATCCCACCCTGTCTCTTAGTTGATGGAATAGTGCCACCTATATTGAGGACAGACTTTCCCCCCTTTAGTAAATTCTCTCTTGAACACACACTTACAGATGTGCTTTGCTAGTGTCTTAAGCAATTCTCAATCCAGTTGTCTTAGTTAATTTTCTATTGTTGTGAAGACTCCATTACCAAGGAAACTTATAGAAGAAAGTTTATTGGTGTGGTGGCTTACAGTTTCAGAGGATAAATTCATAACCATCATGGCAGGGAGCAACATGATATCAGGTAGACAGGCATGGGGTGCTTGAGCATCTTGAGACAATAACTCTGAGGCAGAAAGAGCTAACCCCAAAGCCTACCCCCGTTACACACTTCCTCCAAAAATACCACATCTCCTTATCCTTCCCAAATAGTTCCGCCAACTGGGGACCACACATTCAAATATATAAGCCTATGGAGGCCATTATCATTCACCCACTACACCAGCCAAATTGACAAAGTTGAACCATCACAGAGGCCTTCAGAGGGTTTGTTTGCTCTTTCTGCTTTCCTTTGTACTTTAAGTCCAGCTCCTATACTGTGATTGCCTCTGGCAGGTCACTTACCATTTCAATCCCTCAGTTTCTTCATTATAGAAAATTACACACATATCCAGCAGGAGGCATCAGAAGCAGAAGGTAAGGAATGAATGGATATGGATGCACTTATTTCTGTTACCAGGGCAACCTTACTTATTTTGTCTTTTCTCTAATTCATGCTTCTGAGTAAGCCAAAAGGACAAAAGAAATATTATGAAATGGCAGTAACATTGGCAATCAAATAAAATAAATAAGTCAAATTTTGGCATCAATTGACAAAAAACTTATTAAGGCAGAAGTGACTCAATTAGAGAGAAACTGAACCCTGCTTGTTCATATTTGGTAACACAAAACCAACAATTGATCACTGTAATATACCAAATCTGCACCTGTTTAAACAGCTCAAGTCTAAGGAGGTGCCCCCGGCACATGCCCCCTCCCTCACTTCTCCTGCTCACTTTGGATTAAGGACAGTGAAAAGCCCCAGAAATGGATGGGCTCAACTGGGCCTCCTACACTTTATGGCTGACAGTATGGGTAGTTTTTCCAACTACTAATTCTGGCTGAGAAAACACCAGGGGAAGTGTTATATATTATTCAGCACTGAAGTGGTTTTTTAAAAGAAAAGATTAGCAATTCTCCATACTTTCTCTTTTCTGCCATGAGGACCTAGGGGGTCAAAGCTGTGTACACACAAGATGAGAAGCCTTCCCAAGTCCAAAGTGGCTGTTCAGGGTGTAGTACTCTGCCTAACAACAGTGCCTATGTAGGATGTGTGAAAAGCAGCTCTGGGTGCTTAAGGGATGTCTTTTACTATTTACAACATCAAAATTTAACACTGTACTCACTCAGGAAAAAAAAATCTAGACATTTTAAAAAGGTTTCTTCAGGAAAGCTCATTCATAGGAGCTGGCTGTAGATGCACTTCTAATGGAAGTGCTGAATGAAAGAGAGGTGGGGTGTGTAAGGAAAAGTGAATAAGAACCAGCCAAGGAAACAGATTTGATGGAAAAGAACAATGACCTCAGAGTCAACAGATCTATATGTAATCCAAATATGTTTTAGTAATTTCTTTTTGACTGAGCAAGATGCAAATCTCTGTCTTCTCAACTATAAAAGACAGTACCTACATTATAGGGTTGCTGGATAGATATGGGGGGGGGGCGCAGACAGACACACACACACAGAAAAAAAGACAGGCAGACAGAGACAGATACAGAGAGGACAAGCAAGTGAGCTGTGACTTGCATTCAAAACAGTAACTAATGGTAGGTAAGTGTGAGAGCCAAAATTACATTTTAAGTTTTAATTACTATGCCTTAGAGATTCACAAAACAAAAATGCCTCTGATCTGCAAGTCTCTTGCCCCAAACAGATAGTTCCTGAAATGCTGAAGGCTATTTTTTATGGGAGATAACAAGCCACATGTTTTCACTTCCCTAAACAAGTTTGTTTGACTCATCTGCACAGGAAGTGCTTGATCACATGTGGGCAGGAGGTACATAGACAGGAAATATGTCAGGATGTATGCTTGCCCCTGATTGGACCTGATGGGAAATGCAAAGAATTATGGGTTTTTCTTCTTAAGCCCTTGCCATACTTGATTCTGGGCCATTTCCCAGGAACATGGGTATGGATCTAGCCAGAGACCATCTAGCTGGCCAGTATTCAATTAAATCTTGCTTCAAATTTGGCTTTAAACTGTGGTAGTGATCTTATTCTCTATCAGTGGGATTAACATAAGCCACAAATCTAGGTATCTGTAACACGAATCTTAAAAGGTCTTATTAAATAAAAAACCAGGCATCAGGGTTAAAACCCAAGAGATCAGAGGAATAGGAAAAGTCACAGCTAACCTCACCTCACCAACTCCGCAGCTTCCAAAGAGACCTACTTCCTGTATACCCATGCGTATATGCCTTTCTGTTCTGCCAACTCATTTCCTACCTGACCAGCTACATCACTTCCTGCCCAGCTACATTGCAGCCCAGCTCTGTCACTTCCTGTCTGTCTGTACAGACCTCCAGACCTTTACGGTTAGTGCTGGGATTTAAGGCATGTACCACCTGGCTGTGTTCCCAGTATGGCCTTGAACCCACAGAGATCCAGACAGATCTCTACCTCCCAAAAGATAGGATTGAAGGCATGTTTTACCACTGCCTGACTTCTATGTTTACTATAATGGCTGGCGTTTTTTCTCTGATCCTCAGATAAACTTTATTGGGGGCACAGATAAAATATTACCATAGGTATCCTTTCTTTTTCCCTCTGACTATTACTAAATTTGGTAGTTTTCTAAGTTTTTATTTCACAGACTCTATAACTGACCTTACAATTTAAATTCTGAACTCCAAGATCAGCATTTTAAAAAGTCTCAGGTAATGTTTGGAACTAGAAGTCAATACTGCCAAATCTACTCTTACACTCTACTCTTTGATTCTAGAGACTAAACCACAGCCAGTGTAGCTGAGGGTAATTCTGAGTCAGAGTAAGTGCGCAGTGATGTTAGGTTTTTCCTTGCCCATTGGCCAGCTCTTTCCTGCCTAGTTCACACAGAGGCATCCACTTCCTCCTGTATTTTTAGCTGACTTCTGTATCAGCTTCAAGTCTTTTGATCCATTTGCTTCTACCAACCTGATCTTCAAGGAATGTCTTTATGTCTATGGGTATAGTTCAGTGGTTAAGGACTTGCCTAGCATTCACAAGACTTGTGAAGAAGGAAAAAAAGGAGGGAAGGAGGGAGGGAGGGAGGGAGGGAGGGAGGAACATAGTATGAACATATTGATATAAAAGGGAAGCTTATTATTAACAAAAGGGAAGCCATCACATAAAATAATAATAAACAAAATGCAAAACAATGCAAGGGTCTGAACAAGCTAAGATAACTCTGAGTTTTTAGAGATGCCTGGAGACTTGTAAAGCTAAAGCTACTCAATGATGCAACCATCATGTGATCACAGAAATGACCAGATTCCAAAATCCACATAATCCTGCTTAATTTTAATAAAACACTTCCCATATTTCTTCTCTATTTAAATCTGGGACAGGACGCTAAATTTTCTAATACAAAATGTCCCAGTTGGTACATATTTTTGCAGAAGTGAGCCACAAGTTCAAAAAAAGTGCTGAAAATTCTGCTCAGAGACTTGGAAGTCAAGTTCTTAATGGGCAGGAAGCTGAGAATCTAGCCTAAGCAAAAGCAAGGATGGTATTTGGACAGGGAATAGAATGCGGGATCAACCACAGCCTTTGGTGAATTTGGATACTTGTGTTATATTGCTTCTGTTTAAAACTGGGCTTTTATGGAACTTTGGGAAAAAAACAATAACAAAACCCGAGGCGGTATTATGAGGGAAGCAGACAATCCTCTGTGCTGCAGTGTCTCTTCCTTATTAGGGATAGGGAAGTCCTGGAGGCCATCTCTAATCATCGCCCCCACCCCCCAAACACACACACATACACACCCTAAAACAGCATCTGAAGTACCTACACTGCCTAGCACACCTCGGAGCCCTCAGAATTTTACAACAGGTTACTTCTGGGTTGTTTATTTGGGGGATGGGGGTGGGTGGGCGGGCATGGCAAGGCTATCAGCCACTTGCAGAGAGGAAATGATGAACATCTCCATCCAGTGGGTGTCCCTGCAGTCTTGGCGGGCAAAGCCAGTTTGAATGCCTTACTGAGCACCAATCTTGCACATTGCTGTGTTTCCTCCGTTAGTGAAGTTAGCAAACAAAGTAAACACACCATTAGACACACAGAAAACAAAACAAAACAAAACACTGCGTTCTGATGCTCTGCCAGCCCCCCCCCACCCCCCAGCATTCAATCCGGGTCCCTAAATTTGGGCCCCGAGGCTGTGGTAGCCCTGGCCAGGCCGCACCCCGGGCTTGCTCTTCTCTCCTTTAGCACCTCGGTCGGGGATAACCCGCGCCTGCCCTCGCTGCCTCTGCCCAGCTCCACTTTCACTTTCGGTCGGGTCGGGGCGGTGAGGCTGTCGGCGGTGAAGGTGAGGCGGCCTGGCTCGGCCTGGTGGAGCGCTGGGACGGCGGGGCCCGGGCTGAGCGGGGCTCTCGCTAGCTGGCACCAGCGGGGACTCAGGCTCCAGCGGGCAGGAAGGGCGCGGTGGGTCGGGAGCTGGAGTCTGCAAAGCGCCTAGGAGCGCCGCGCCGGGACAGGGCTGGCGGCCGGGGCAGGTCCGGGAAAGCGAAGGCCGTGAGGCCTGCGCACTCCCCGACTCGAGTCATCGTCAGGCTGGCCTGCTGCTGGCCACGCTCCGCCTCGCTGCTGGAGGCTGGCCAGCGGCTCCATCCCCCTAAGGCCTAATGGCGACCAGGGAGGGCGGGGTGGACTTTAGGGTCAGGCCTTGAAGGGCACCTTGAGGGTGTTCCGAATGAAGGGGCGCTGGGGAGAGCATGGAGTGTCCAGAAGGCTAGTTCCTTCCCTCTGGCTCCTGTACTCCCAGCTTCGAACCCCACCCACCCACTCCCATGTTGCTGAACTTGACCTTCATGGAAAGCAAAGTGAGTGCCTTTTCTGGACGCTTCACTCACAAGGTATGCTGCTGGAGTGGTTAATTTCATAAGAGGAAGGGAAGGAGCAAGAGAACACTTTCTTAAGCTTTTGATGACGGTTCTTTGAGTAACTCAGGTTTTAAAAGAACACGTTTTTCTTTTGAATGCCAGAATTACTGTCCGCTCCGTATATGATCAACAATTAAATTTTTTTTTTTAAATTGGCTACAGTTTCACAGCTCCCACCCACCAGCTCTTTCCTGCCCAGATTTGGAAATGTACCTTAAATTGGCAGCTTTTTAAGGTGGACCTAATAGAAAAATTCTGGTATATTTACATACATTTAACTCCACATTGAAATAATTTGCCAGAAGTGATAAGCCATTTTCAATGCTTGTTAACTTTACTGTTTACAAAAGTTTGGCTTATACTGGGGGAAGTTAGGAAGCACACATGTTGCTGATTGTTGATTTGTTTTGCATTGATTGTCCTAATACAAATGGGAAATCATGCAAACAGTGGCCTTTAACTTCCTTGAGGAGCATGAAAAGTCAGAATTACCAGACAGCTCAAATAAGATTTCTAAAATGGCAGACTCCTCTTGAGTCTGGCTTGGGTTAAAGTTAGGTAATAGAGACTGCCACACGTTAACAGTGGACAATTCTTCAGTTTCATCATATGAAAAAGGAAAATATTTTACAGTGTTCTTAAAATTAGAATGTAATCTGTGTTACAGTGTCTGCTTGAAGTTTCATCTTCAGTTTCCTTTAGATATCAAAGTTAAACATTTTAATAAATGAACCCCGGATCCTTTCTCCCTTTAAAAGTTACTGTACTAGTCTTCTCTAGTTCAGTAAAAGACACCAGTGCCTACCAGATGTTCATTCTAGACATACTGTAGCCTTTCTTGATAACTGCCTTCTCTTCTATCCCAACTTCCAGCTCATCCTAAATACAGAAGAGCTCCACTCTCTCCAGGCTTACCCTCAGGCCTTCCTGCTTGCTGCTTTCATTTCTCCATATAGCACCAGAAGGATTTTATTAATCTGTGAATTGGATCCCAAGACCTTCTAGCTAAAAACTGTTTGTCTTTGTGTTTAGGATTGTATTCTCCTTCCAGTACAGAACACATCTGCAGGAGTGTACAGTGGTCTGCCTCTGGCCACCTCTGCAGAGCCAGTTCTTCCTCCTTGGTCTCACCTTCACTGGCAGTCAGAATCACTGCTGTTTACTGCCTCTGCCTGCAAATGTGCTGCTGTTTCCACTGTCTGGGAGCACCTGCCCCTGTTCCTAGTTAACTTGCGTTTTGTTCTTCAAGGCTTAGCTAAAATATCCTTAAGATAGTCCCAGCCAAAATGTAATTTGACCTACTCTTACTCTCTTTTCCTATGAAGGGAGAGAGAGAGAAGAGAGAGAGAGAGAGAGAGAGAGAGAGAGAGAGAGAGTTGTATATATATATATATATATATATATATATGTATATATATATATATATATATATATACACCCAGAGCTTCACCCTGTATCTGTATAAACTTATTAATCTCTCACCACCAGCATTGTAAACTTTGAGGCCAGGGACCTGTGTTACATTGCTATCCCTAGCACCAAGCAAAAGGCCACAAATAGGCTCTTGATAAATGTTTGTGTAATCCATTGCTGAAAAAATTTAAACTGATTTGGTCTTTACAGCAATCTTCTAAGGGGATATTTCTCATTTTACTCATAAAGAAAGTGAAATCAGAACTAAAGTAACATGACCAAGGTCATACAGTTGGTGCTGAAGCAAAGACTAAAAGCCAGAATGTCCCTTTTCCTATATATACTTTAGATACTGTGTGCATGTGTGTGTGCGTGTGATTATACACTACTAGGTCAAGACAACAAGTGTAAAATGGTGATGCTTTATCAGAGCTTAGTTATTATATTTCTCCTTGACTTCTGTTCTTTTAAGTGTTAGTGAAGCAGTTGCATATATTGAATAAATTGTTTTAGGGAGCTTTCTCCCCATGTGTCACTCTTAGAGAATGTTTAATAAAGCCAGGTCTTAGGAGGCCTTTCGGAACTATGAAATGCTGTGTTGAAATGAATATTTATACCAGATGAGAACAGCTATTTTTTCAAGGAAAGAGCTAAACATACTGGAACATGACCTCAGATTGTTTGGGATTAGCCAAGGAATTTTAACAGTGAAATACTTCTCATTGCACTGAGTTTTATCAAACCACTCTCAGGCTGTACTTTTAGGTGCAGTGGGAATGTGAAGATAGATGCACTATTGCTCTACATCAGTTTCTGGTGCAGTCAGGCATGCATCATAAGTGCATCAATGCCAGCATTAAGAGGCAGGGCTAGGAAAATGCTGTGAAAGGAACAGAGAAAGTACTGGGAGGGGGGCGGGGTGGGGTCCAAGAAGTAGTTATTTGTGCCTGGTATATTCTAGGAAGGATTCTCAGGGTTGCCTCATTTGAATTGGACCTTGAAAGACATGAGAAAGATGTTGAGAGGGAGGGAATCCCAGAAAGAGATGCAGAAAGAGAAAAATTTCCCAGGTAAATTCTGATAACAGTATACTAGGCTTGGGGTGGGTGCTGTAAGATGTTCTGTATGATGTGAATATGTGTTGCTCTGACTGGTTAATAAATAAAATGCTGATTGGCCAGTAGCCAGGCAGGAAGTATAGGCAAGGCAGGCAGAGAGGGGAATGCTGGGAAATGGAAGGCTGAGTAAGGAGATGCCAGCCTGCCGTCCAGGCAGCAGCATGTAATGTCACACAGGTAAAGCCATGGGACATGTGGCAACATATAGATGAACAGAAATGGGGTGAGTTTATATGTAAGAGCTAGTCAGTGGAAAGCCTGAGCTAATGGCTGAGCAGTTTTAATTAATATAAGCATCTCTGTGTTCATTTGGGCCTGAACGGCTGGGCAGGACACAGAAAAACTTCAGCTACAAGGTGGGTGTGGGGTGCCTGGGTAGAGCCTTGGTTCCCAGACTTTGGGGGATAGAGAGCCTGATTACCTAGCTCAGCAGTCTAGCAGGGAGAGGAGCCTCTGAAGACTACTTTAGAGATGTTTTACAGTCTGGTGATGTAGAAGAAGAATCTACATCTTAGTGATTCAGTTCCATACATCCAGTGAGTACCTGTGGCATATCAGATCAAAGGACACAGTCCTCTGGGAAGTTCTTTTAGAAAAGAGAACAAGACATGAAAAATATTGAGTTCACTAAAATGTTACTGGTCAAGGATAGAACTCTTCACTGAATTAGATAGAACACAAAATTCAGTGGCTTTTAATGGTTATTGCTAATTATAAACATCTTACCTTAGATTAGGTAAAAATGAAAGATAATTGTCTTAGGAAAGACCAAGAACTTAGGGCAGTTTGCCTCATTTACCCACTGACTTTTCATGGATAAGCATTGGCATTTGAGCTGTCTGTATCACACCCCATTTTGGTTTCCTGGCACTGAAGCCTTGAGGCACAGCTGTATCCCCCTAGCTCTCTTAGGAGCCGGTTTGTGCTCAGTCTTCCGTGTAAGGCCTCACCACACCAGTTGCTCATGAGCCTTTCTGTCAACTCAAAGCCACTTGCAGCTTTGGCCTCTCCTCCGGTGCTGCTGGAGACTGCTGGGGACTTTCCTGGTGCTTGCCTGTTTGCACCTGCCACATTCATGCCACTTTCTTCTGTCCTGGGCCAAGGGCCACACCTTCAGAGAGAAGCAGGATATCACTTACCTTTACTCTGTCTATCCACTCAAGGAAGTCCAGCATTTTGTTCCTGATTTGGCATCATGCCTGAAAATATAGGGGCAGTAGTTCTGTACCATATTAACACTTAAGTTTTATTTTACTTTAAATTGTGCTGTTCCTTCAATATTATGGAGATGTCTTTCAATTGGTTTTAGATTAAAAAAAAAGAAAGAAAGAAAAGTAAACCCCAAATCAGTTCCTTTGGGGTTGCCCTTTCATTTGGATGTTGTCTTTGGAATTCAGATTGTAGTCTCTACATTGATGGTCTGGGGAACCCTTTCTGTTCCGCTACTAAATACACTACCAACAGTAGTAGCTTTAACTCTGAGTTAGGGAGAAAAAGTAGGATGGAGAATGAGTGGTGGAGGAGTATGCATCAAATATTGCCTTGTGGTAATGTCCTGCAGCAAAGCTATTAAAGGGTAGGGCCAGAGTTTGGAAGGGATTATGGTGGAAGCTTTCAACCCTGGCTTGCCAATAAAATCCCTAGGAAGTTTTTTAAAAAGTTGATTATTAGATTATGTCACTCTAATTTCCAGTTTAATTATTGTCAGTAGGGATCCAGGTATCAAAAACTAGAAAGAGTCATACATATATAGTTATATATGTTAGAGTGCCTCTATCTGGCATTAATAGATACAGACAGAATCTTCCAAAAGTACTAGGCATTTAAAATTGTCTTCTTTGTGCTATTGGGAACACTCACCACTCTTTTTGTTTTTCCTGAGACATCCTCACTATGTATCCATGGGTAGCCTAAAACTTGCTACATAAACTAAGCTCACCTTCAATTTGCACTGATGCTCCTTCCTCTGTCCCTTGAGTGTTAGCAAGTACATCTGGCTAGTAGCACTCTTCAGATCCACTAGAAATCATCAAATGATTTTCAAATTTTAACTTTTATCTTAGTTGAAAGTAATAGACATAGGAGATGTAAATTTGCAGCCCAAATAATTGAAATAGTTATTATAACTCTGAAATCTAAGCGAATAGATAGTAACTCCACTAAAGCTGGAGGAAAGAAAGTTAAATAAAAAAATTTAGATTGAAAAAAGCAAAGGAAAAGATTTAGTCATGTTTAATGATATAAAACTCTTCATAAGTGCAGCCAGAGTTGAGAACTTTTGTATCTTAGAGTGAAAACTTAGGGGGGCATGATCATTTTGGAGGATCCACATTTCTAATTTGGTTCAAATGTCCAGAAGCCAGAAGAGTCTGAGAGAATTGGAACCATTCCCTCAAGCTTGTCTGTTAGGGACCCTTCTGTAGTCATACTTTTCTTTGGGTCACTAGCTCATAAATAATGACATGGAGACTTATTAATTATGAAAGCTTGGCCTATAGCTTAGGCTTGTTCCTAACTAGCTCTTATAACTTAAATTAACTCATTTTTATTAATCTATGTTCTACCATGTGTCCTTATCTTGCACCTCCTGTTTCCTTTCCATGTCTCCTGGCTTCTCTTGTGTGCCTTGATTCCTCCTCCTCTTCCTTTGTCTCCCTGGAAATCCTACCTCTACCTCCTGCCAAGCTATTGGCCATTCAGATTTTTATTACACCAATCACAGCAATACATTTTCACACAGTGTACAAATGTCCCACAACACCCTTCATGGAAAACTTAGGATAAAAAGGGGTTTGTGTAAGATAATGAAACTATGCTTGATCCTGGAGAATAGATTTCAAACACATATTCTTCATATGCCCTTTAGCATAAGCATAAGCAAAAGCATATGGGCTGTGGCATCATTTCCAGTAGGCTGTAAGTATAATCTTTATATAACTTCCTTTGAGGCTAGGCATTTTCCCACAAGTCTCTCTGGAGTATACTTCTTTCCATATAAATTGCCCAGTCTATGGTCATACTACCCTGAACTCTGATTTCATCTGATCTAAGCAGGAATCTAAGCAGGGTCAGTCTTGTTTAGTACTTGGATGGGAAGCCATACCAATTGCCCAACAGTTCTTTCTCTGTTTTATCGTTGTGCTTTAGCTCCTGACCTGCTTACTTGAAATGCAGTACTTGTAATGCCCTGCTTTTTTCCAAATCTGAGATGTCCTTCTGGGCTTGTAATCACATGCTGGCCTTGCATCCCAGAGTCACTGCAGCCAGATTTAGTTTTTTGATTTGTAAATATCATTCTATTCTTCCCAATACCAAGTTATTATTGTTATTAAAACACTCCACCATCCTATGTTGTGTTGTCTATTTGTACATGAATATTTCTATCTATCTTTTGAGGACTGCTAGGATGCAAGGCCTGTCACCTTTTGCAGAAGCTGAACAGTCTAGTTTCTTCCTCACTTTATTTCAGACAAGTGAACTTCAAAGCTGGTGAAGCTGTTGTAGGGTTTGTGGAATATCATTGTAGCCATAACTGCAGCAGAACCAGATTCTGACTCCAGGGCAATAGAGCACTACAGGAACCCTCCCCCCCGAACCTCCCCACCGCCACCCGAAATTGAATGTGGATGAGCAATGGTGCTTTCATCATACTCGGCTGCGGCTCTTCCTGACAACCCTTACCTGTTCTATTCCCAAATGTCTATTTATTGAGCTACTATAGACCCTTTAATATTTCCTCTTTTTTGTTAGAGTTTCTTCTATTACTTTGTTATTTTATTCAATTATTTTAGTTGAAATAAAAGTTAAAATTTGAAAGTCAAATGATGCTTTCTAGTGGGTCTGAAAAGTGCTACTAGCCAGTTGTGCTTGCAGTTCCAGCACTCAGAGACAGAGGCAGGAGGGTAACTGCATGCTGAAAGCCAGCCTGGTTTATGAAGCAAGTTTTGGGCTACCCAGAAATACACAATGAGGCTATCTGAGAAAAAACAAGAAGAATAAAGAGTGCTCCCAGTTGCACAAAGAAGGCAATTTTAAATATCTAGAACTTTTGTAAGATTCATCTGTGTCTGTTAATTCTTGACTGATTTTGGCATGCTATAATAATAACATTTTGTCATGCTATAATAATAACATTTAATATTACTGACTTTTAAATTTGCTTTTCTACATTTTGCTTTTATTGTGCCTGCAGGTAATTTGAGCAAGGAGATGGTGCCTCTCAAACAGCCGATGGCAAGCATGCTCTTCCTACTTTCCTTACTATTGACTTTTTTAGCTGTGTCATCTACTTCTTGGAGTCAGAGCAGTGATACAGGATCTCCAAAAGCAAGTAATGGCGCCCCATTCCCTTGGAATAACATTCGACTCCCTGAGTATATCATTCCACTTCATTATGATCTCATGATCCATGCAAACCTCAGCACTCTGACCTTCTGGGGAACAACAGAAGTAGAAATCACAGCCAGTCAGCCCACCAGCACCATTATCATGCATAGTCACCAGCTGCAAATATCTAAGGCCACCCTCCGGAGAGAAGCTGAAGACAGGCTGTCTGAAGAACCACTGGGTGTCCTGGAGTACCCTGCTCATGAGCAAGTTGCACTGCTGTCTCCCCAGCCACTCCTTCCTGGACCCCGGTACACAGTTATTATCAACTATGCTGGAAACCTGTCTGAAAGCTTCCATGGATTTTATAAAAGCACCTACAGAACCCAGGAAGGGGAAATGAGGTAATGGGAAGTGTTTTCAGCTTCTAGTGTGCCCACACTAAATGTATTATTTAGATGCTTGTTCCTTTCACACTGAATTCTGTTCAGTCATGTTTTCATCTTTAGCCTGTTAAAAATGACTAAATCTTTTTCCTTGCTTTTTTTGCCTCATTTTTTTTTCCATTCCATTTTCATTCCTCCAGCTTTAGCAGAGTAAATGTCTTTTTGCTTATATAATTAGATTTCTGAGCTATAATAAATATTTTAATTCTTTGCATTAGTTTTCTGGGGCTGTCCTAACAGGTGCCACAAACTAGATCCCTTAGAATAGTCTTGATTTTCTCCCAGTTTTGGAGGATAGAACACTGAAATCAAGTCCTGAGTAGACCTGTGTTCCTCTTACTCTGGGTGAAATCCCTCCTTGCTCTGTTGTCTCTTGATCCTCTCAGCTCTAATCCTTCTTGCACCCTGAGTGTCTAGAATCCAAATTTTCAAATCAGAATACCAGTCATATTGCTTAAGGTCGCATCTTAGCTTTTTTCACTTGCAAAGTTCCCATTTCCAAATATGGGTACACTTGGACATACTGAGAGTCGGGACCTCGACATGTCTTTAGAGGCAATCACAGGTAATGTTTTTCTCTCTGTTAAAATTTTTTTAAAGATAACTCCAATGCCTTGCTTTAGTTCTTGCTTTAGCCCACACTTCTGGGCCAACGTTACCTGATATGACTAGCTAAGGACTTCATCAGTTGGAGGGTCCACAGCAAGACTGAGGCTATGGCAAATTTATTGAGACAAATCAGACTTTTTATACTCTTATCAGAAACAGAATATAGGGGCAATTTCCAGGATCAATACAGCTGTAGGTGCCAGGCTACAATGATGTTTGCTGTTGGGAACATACCAGGAAGGTCTTTGTGCCCATGGATCTCTCCAGAGAAACCAGGAATGTTAAGCACACAGGATTGTCTTTCCAATGGAAAAGAAGAAAAACCTGTTCTTCCATCCAGAAAGCTGAGATTTGGAAGTGGTTAACAGCCTTATCTGTTGGGCCAGGCCATATCAAGCTCCTACAACCAGGATCAGAGGTGGCTAATAGTCCAAATGACCTCTACATTATCTGTATGACAAGAACAGGCCAGACCCTTAGGTCCTTAAGCTAATACAGGTACTGTGTCTCTAGAGCCTACCTTCTTGGAAGATATGACGTGTTCCCTAAGTTTCTATGTAATTATGATTCCTTGTGCAATGGGGATTGTATTACACCAGGAAATTTTTTTTCCAAATTATACATTGGGAATAAACTGCTTGTTATTAGACTCCCCAAAATCTTATCCAGGTTGACAAGGTCAATCTGCACCGGCTGTTCATCTTTATCTCTTTCCGGGGTTCGCGTCCCTACCTGGATACCTGCAGTGACTCCCTTAGTTTACAAGCTATATAGGGTACACAAGATTAATGTCTAAGACCAATTGTCTGTCCAGCTTCCATGCTTTCTTGATTTTTAAGGGAACATATAGAAAAACACAAACTGGCCTGAATGCTTCACTATCTGAAGGATTACCTCCATCTCTCAGGAACTGAAAGGCATACTATGCTGTCACGGACTGGCCCCTTGGGGGTACCATGACTGTAGGAGAACCAGGGTTTGGGTAGTCAGGAAGGCAAGGAAGGATTCGGCGAATGACAGACAGACAACACATTCAGAAGTGGTTTGAATCTGTTGCAATTTTACTTCTGCAAATCAGTAGTTTATATACAGAAAAGAAAACTATCAAGTCATACAAGGAACAACAAGAGCTTGGCAATAATTCAATTACATCATCTTTAAAAAACAGCAAGCACACAATTATTAATCAGCGCTAAACATATCCCTTCACCCACAAGAACTTTATGATCCAAAGAGCAGTCTGTGATTTCTAAACTTAATACAGTTCCTAGATTTATGTAGACTTCTTATGGTTGCAGTTGTGTCCTTTATCTTATCTCAGCAGTTTTTTAGTTTATAATACATTTTTACTCTTCTGGTTCCCATGGCCCACTTAGCTGATTTGGATGCTGCAGACCCTCTCTAAGTCTTTTTTAGTTTTTTTTTTTAATCTTTTAATATAAAACCTTTTTACCTGTTGGAATATGGACTCTTGTACTTTTACACCTGTAAGGGGAAGAGGTTCTGTTGTAGTCCTTAAGTTTCCTATGCTGAACTTCCTTAACAGAGGGGCCCACGATCTGCCTCCTATGAGATAACGTTTTCTACCATAAATCACTTTAGTTGGGATTCCTAAAGGATTCCTAGTGGGTGAATGTTCATTCCCTAGAAGTGCCTGAACTATTATACTATCTTTATATAGTGGCTTGGGGTCTTTAAAAAATAGCTCATTCTGCTATATTTAATTAAGAGCCATGTCCAGCTTCCCCTTTCCTCTATAGTTTACAACCCAAGCATTCATTAATTTTGGCTGTGCTTCATAGATTAATTAGAACATTATCTGAAAAGCAGTTATACAGAACCCATAGCCCAGGGAGCTCATGATCTTCTCTGAGAAGGAAGCATAACACGGGCACTCTGCCAGGGTCCTCCAGGGAGCTTAGTCCCGTGGGACACGTATCTCCTGACTGCTATTATTGACATAATTGTTCATGTCACATGGACAACACTGGAGTTGGTGTGGCACCATGCCCCAGGAGCTATGGACTCTAACCTAAAAAACCTACAATGCATGCCTCTCAAGGCAGCTAGTCCAGGCCAACTTAGTGATTCCCTGTAGGGGAGCTCTTTTATTTAGTAGTTTTTATTTTTATTTTTTATGCTTAAAAGTATTTTTGCCTATATGTATGCTAGTGCAGCCCTGAAGTACCTGTGCCGGGGAGGCCAGAAGACAGCAGTGGAGCTCTTGGAACTGGAGTTATTGATGGTGATGAGCTGTCCTGTGCATGCTAAGAGTCAAACCCAAGTTCCCTGGAAGAGCAACCAGTGCTCTTAACCACTGAGCAGCCCATCACCACAGACCTCAGATTAGGAACAGATTAGAAATCTCTCTCTCTCTCTCTCTCTCTCTTTCTCTCTTTCTCTCTTTCTCTTTTCTTTTGAGGCAGGGTCTCACTTTATAGCCCTGGCTGGCCTTGAATTTACAGGAATCCACTAGCCTCTGCTTCCCAAATGCTGGGATAAATGTGCACAACCACACCTGGCCTGTTTGAGGAGATCTTATACTGAATTGTAACATCAGATTTTCTTTGTCGATTATGTTGATTCCATATTCTTTTTGGTAAAATAAAAGGTCAAAATCAGATTATTTCAAGAAAAATTTATAGCCTCTAGCTAATATCATTGCAGAGTTATTCCTGGATATCCATGTATGAACTCATATTTTCTGCTTTAGAAGCAAGGTTTTTAAAAACGTTTTTATCACTGTACATCATGTCAGTAATTTTATTGAAATATATTAATTTATTTAATATCTAAAGATCTAATGTATAGATATTAAGTTGTTTCTACTTTATAATATCAATAACAGTTTAAAGAATACCCTTATACATATTCATTAGACTAAAACCAATAAGTCAGAGTCTACAATCTTCTGAAAACCCTGTTTTCTTACTTCTGACTAAAGCCATTTTTTTAAGAGCAAAATGTTAAAAAATGACGTCTCCCTCAATTCTTATTAGTTTACCCATTAAGAAGGTAGAGCAATTTTAGGCATGTTTATTAATGATGAATAAGTTTCCTTTCTGAATTGCTTATGTCTGAGATTCCACTTATTCATTGACCATTTTCTAATCAATTTTAGAGTATATTGTCTAGGGCTATTAATTTTTCCCTGCATATTTTCCTATGTATTTCTCAGTGGTTTTTCATAAGAGATTTTGTTATAGGATTTTTTTCTTTTCCCTTTTCTTTCCTTGTGTATATTTGTATGAAAGTATGTGTACATGTGTGTATACAGTCAAAGTCTGATGTCTTCTTAGCACCTCGTCTTCCACCCTCCTCCCTCCCTCTCCTCCCTCCCTCTCTCCCTTCCTTCTTTCTTCCTTCTTCCCTCCCTCCATCCTTCCCTCCCTCTCTTCCTTCCTATTTATTTATTTAATTCTCTCACTTATTTAATTATTTATCAAGCCACTGAACCTGGTTAATGCTCATTGACTGGGGAGACTGGGTGGCCAGTGATCTCTGGGAAGCTACCTGTCTCTGTCTCCCCGTTGTTAGGGTTCCATGCCTTTATATCCAGCTTTTCATGTACGTGTTGGAGATCTGAATTCAGGTCCTCGTGCTTGTAGGATAGGCATTTTACCAGCTGAGCCATTCCATAGCTCCCTTTTTACTTTAAAAATATTCATTTGCTACAGAACTTGGGAAGCCAGCCTGGTCCCCATAGCAAATTCCAGGCTAGCCAGGGCTACACAGTGAGGCCTTCTCTTAAAAAAAACAAAACAATAACAATAACAAAAAAACCAGTAGTCAAATCCAAGGACCTTAAATTAATCCAGGAATTAAGATGCAAATACTTACTTCAGAGTCCCTGGTGCACAGCCCTTGATTTCAATTCACTTCCTGTGGTTGTAGAATACTTGCATCAACACAGTTTGAACCCACAGCTGCTAGAATGGCCTTTCCCTGCTTTGACGAGCCTGCATTCAAGGCGAGTTTCTCCATCAAGATAAGGAGGGATCCAAGGCACCTGGCCATCTCCAACATGCCCTTGGTGAGTGTGAATGCCATCTGCTCCTGGGAAAACTGCCTTTCTCTGTGATGTCTGATCCTCCAACAATATTTCATTTACCTTTGTTTTTATTTCCTGACGGTTATATTTAGTAACTTTTCTCTTCACTTCCAACCAATGTGTTTGTTTCAAGCCACAATTTGTTGATAACCAAAGAAAACAATATCCCTTAAAAACTTAGGTTTTCAGACACATGGGAGGGAATTGTCAGGAATTCACACTAGGTTCAACAGATATTTCCCTTCACAAAATGCTTTCACCCTCATTTTCATGACTACCTAAACATGAGCATGACTACCTAAACATGAGCTGAACAAGTACAACATTATACATGCCAAAATGAGCAGGGAAAGCCCATGAGGGGCCTCAACCCTGCACAATAAATTACAGGCAACTAAGGAATGCTGAGAGTGGGAGAAATAGTCTTTCCTAGGGAAAAGCACACCAATTGGTTGTTCAAAACCAAATGGCCAACCTAAATACATGACAGTAAATAAAGAAGCTGAAAACATATATACAAGTAGCATTAACAGACTGATCAGCTTGTATTTAGGAATATACATGTATGTTCATGTAACAACAATTAATGAAAAAGTCCGTGTGCACGCTTTAATCCAGCATGGACAGAGCAGCGATTTGTGAGTTCGAGGCAGTGGGTACAAGTGAGTTCCAGGAAAGGCGCAAAGCTACACAGAGAAAAAAAACAAAAAAAAAAAAAAAAAAAAAAAAAAAGAAAAAAGTGGTTATGCATTTAAAAGAGAATGGGGGAAGGTATATGGGAGGGTTTGGAGGGAAGAAAGGGAAAGGGGAAATGATGTATATATTATAGTCTTAAAAATAAAATAAAGTAATAATAATTTCCATTTAATCTCTACTGTTATTAACTATACAGCAGATAGTTATATGTGTGATATTAAACAGGCAACCAAAAGAGCAATAGTCTTTTCAGAGCCTCTAATGTCAGAGCTGAACAGTAATAGTTGTGTTACCTCCCTTAAGAGAAGCCATTTCTCCAATTTCAAGGCTGATTTTAAGAATGGCAGGAAGATGTCCATGCCAAAGGAAGAAAACCACTCACCTACTTTCTTTATCTCATGATCTGCTGAGTCAAGCATGACTGCAGCTGTGATGCACCATTACCAGGAAATACATGGTTTTGCTGTGGTTCTTAATTTGTTGACACTAGGTGAGACCCAGGGTAGAATTCTAAAGAGTTTCCAACTTCATTATGGTGACCATGACAAAGGGACCCAGAACCCCAAATAAACATGACAGCATTACAACTCTTTTGAACACCTGTAAGATCCCGTTATCAAGCAAAATTCTGCCCACCCTAGAGTGCTGTGTCCTTTGCAAATTCTTATCATCTAGCTCTGTCCCTGTTCCCACTTTTGTATATAAATAAACAAATAATTAGGCTGTCTTGGTATAAATTTGAGATAGAAAATATACATTTTCATATTACGGTTTCCTACCTCAAGCACTGTTATGCCACTGCTCTGTAGCACAGAAGTGTATTCTCTGAGAGTGCCCTAGTTCTAGGGAAAAAAAAAGAACATCAAGGAATTTGTGGAAAAATTCATAAGCTTGCAGATGGAAAGCAGGGAGCTCTAGAAATAGCACAGAGATAATGGCATCCTACTCCACTGGGTATCCAGGATCTGCCATAAGCACAGCAGCCTCTAGTGCCATCGTGCTCCTGGAGCAGGAAAGTCTCCCGCTATTAGGAGTGGCCCAGCTTCCCACACAGATGTGGAGCTGAGAGGAAGAACAATGGTTAGAAAAGTCAAAGTTTAGGCAGTTGGCAGGGACTTAAGCACATCTTAGATTAGTACAGTTAGGTTGTTTTCCTATTAATTAGCACACCAAAATGGAAATTTTGGCTGGGTGTATATCAAAGCCATTTAAATAGAAAGGATAGCTTGAGATTCTTGAGGAGTAAAGCTAAGTTGTTTAGCAGCATTGGTTGAAATGACCAGAAGCTAGCCGGCAAGTACCATACTTAGTGACTAGTAGGTGTTAGAAAGGCTGAGGACACAAAAATGGGCAGGTGTGGGATCAATCATAGGAAAATGTCCATCTGCATGCTTTTCCCTAGGCTGGTCCTTTCCATAAGTTCTAACCTCAATACTTATTATGCTGAAGTATTAGGTTTTTCTCTGGGAGCATGCCTCTTAGACTGTAACCACAAACATGCAACTCTTTCTTCAAGGTTTCTTATACCTCAGTTGGACTTAAAATTCATTCCAATAAAACAAGGCTGAGACTGGGAGAGAATTTGCATATTAGGCAAAGTAATAGGGCACTTTCAACTTCATAGAAAAACCAGAAGTTATTTTTAGATAGTAAGTGGTTATGTACGTTTTGCCTGGTGTAGAGTGTACTTATATCCCAATAAAAAAGAGATTAAATCAAATGGTCTGGCGTTGACATCTAAATTATAGTAAGATTTCTAATAGAGACTTTTAAAAGTAATTAAAGAAATATTGTGCTGGTCCCTTCAATATGTCTGTTACTTCTGGAGATTTATCTTTATAATGTGTGACAGTGTGTTGAACAATTGGATTACTTGGTAATTTACTCTGATAATAGGTGAAATCTGTGAATATTGCCGAAGGACTCATAGAAGACCATTTTGACGTCACTGTGAAGATGAGCACTTACTTGGTGGCCTTCATTATTTCTGACTTTAAATCTGTGAGCAAGATGACTAAGAGTGGAGTCAAGGTGAGCATGTGATTGCCTCACAAGATGATCAATCTATGCTAGTGTTCCTGTTTTCAAAACTGTAGTCCTGCTTCCTGGGACTCTCTCAACCTTAGGAAAAACAGGATAGCATATGATTCTATTGTCACAAATACTTACCTGATAGCAATGCACTACTAATAAAAATGTAGAGAGACCCTGGCCATGTGTAAGTCAAGAATTACCTGGCTCTATTGCTAATTGGCTCTCTGACCTTGGCCATTTTTCTTGTGGAATGTAGATTATGCTTCTTTTAAATGTATAAGTTGGCCAGGCATCATGACAGAGCTGGTCAGATCTCTGTGAGTTCAAGGCCAGCCTGGTCTACATATAGTGAGTTCCAGGCCAGCTAGGGCTACAGAGTGAGACCTTGACTCAAAAAACAAGCAACAAACAAAGAATAAGTAGATTGGACTACATCTATCAGAGGTTTCTAAGCTTGCATCTGATTATAACTATCTACAATATTGAAGGCAATGTTGTGGGGAGGAAAGAAGATAAAGCTACTTGCTGGCTTGGGGTAGAGGGAGTCTTTAGGAATAGCAATTTATGTCAGAGAATATTAGAATGCTGGAATAAATCCCTGCTTCAAGCATCATTTGCACCTGAGCTCAGCACTTCTGCCTTCACAATGCCCATTCTCTTGGCCCAGAAAGGAAACATTTTAAAGGGGAACTGAAGTTACTTTATAAGTTTGTAATGCTGTCCCTGAGGCCTGAGCCACTCTGAGTTACCATCTGTTCTTCTAGTGCTATGGATATTTGAAAGGAGAGTTAGTGACTTAGATGAAGAGAATAACTTGCCTGTTGCTTTGCATGTTTTCCTGACTCAATTGTGCTCATGTTTTTATAATGTCTAAGCAATGCTCACATTTTTCATCTTCCTTGAAACATATTAAGTATACATATTTTATATCCTGGGCATGGTCATTGTCATATCTGATGTTTTTGTGCATCTTGTTTCTGCAGGCTCTTGTTCATGGTATTTTATTTCTTTGCATTTCTTACGGGTTATTCCTCAGTCAAAAGTGGACTCTTCTAGAAAATGTGTATCCACTTCTGCCAGGTGACCAAATTCTTCCAATGCAAAGATCACTTTAAATGAGGGTATTAGCTTCAAGATTTTAGGTTATCTAGTTACTGCAGTTTCAGCTCTTAAGTACTGTAAGCGTTCATTTTAAACTACAGTTTCTTTAAGACTTTCCCATTCTCCTTTGTGTAATACCAATGTGTGGTGGTATTGTGTTCCCCAAAATATTGTGCACCCTAATAAACTTATCTGGGGTCAGAGACAGAACAGCCACTAGATACAAAGGCTAGAAAATGGTGGCACTCACACCTTTAATCCTAGCATTTCAGAGGTGAGTTCAAGGCCACATTGGAAACAGCCAGGCATGGTGACACATGCCTTTAATCCCAGAAAGCGAGCCTTTAATCCCAGGGAGTGATGGTAGAAAGGAAAGCTATATAAGGCATGAAGACCAGAAACAAGAAGCATTTAGCTGGTTAAGCTTTCAGGCTTCTAGCAGCACAGTTCAGCTGAGAGCCATTTAGATATGAGGACACAGAGGCTTCCAGTCTGAGGAAACAAGACCAGCTGAGAAGTTGGCCAGGTGAGGTTAGCTATGGCTTCTTCTGTCTCTCTGACCATCCAGCATTTCACCCCAATAACTGGCCCTGGGTTTGATTTTATTAATAAGACTCTAAGATTCCTGCTACATCAATGCATAGCAAAACCAACCTTCCTTCCTTCCTTCCTTCCTTCCTTCCTTCCTTCCTTCCTTCCTTCCTTCCTTCCTTCCTTCCTTCCTCCCTCCCTCCCTCCCTCCCTCCTCTCCCTCCTCTCCTTCCTTCTTTCTTTTCTTGCTTTCTTCCTTCCTTCTCTCCTTCCTTCCTTGCTTTTTTCCTTCTCTCCTTTCCTTCCTTCCCTCCTTTCTTCTTTCCTCCTTTCCTTCTTTCCTATCTTTTTTTCTTTCACTTGCAGTTTCTTTGAGAGAATTGCAATTTATTTTTAGTTTACCCATACACTAAGGAGGTAGCCTTTGGGTGGTTTTATGGAGGGTTAGTATCTCCTGCTGTATATATTTCTTGCCTTGGTCAGGACCTGCATTCCACTCTTTGTCCCTAGAGTCTGTCAATGCCATGAGAACCAGAGCTACAGTCCATCTGTGCTGGACTAGGATCCACAGGGGAAAGGCTGGCTGTGAGGCCCTGCTGACTTCCTAGGGTCAAGCTGACATCTTGCTATTGCTTTCTAAGTCATATTTATTGGCATATTATAAAAACATTTCAGAAAACTGCTTTAAGCCTATATTTTTAGCTTTTTGTCGTTTTCAGAAATGAAGATGATTAGAAGCAGACAGAGTTAAAATAATGGAATTCCCAACTGTCTTCTGTAATATTGACATCCATATCCCATAGTAAGGACCATTAAAGTCATTCTTCTCTCTGGTTGTGGGGGGAAACCACTCTGTTATTTGAATATCCTCCTGTGCCTTCCTCTTTAGGTCTCTGTGTATGCTGTGCCAGACAAGATAAACCAAGCAGATTATGCTTTGGATGCTGCGGTGACTCTTCTAGAATTTTATGAGGATTATTTCAGCATTCCATATCCTTTACCCAAGCAAGGTAGTATATTATAGACATTTCTAGGTGGCATTTGATTGCCCCCCAACATAGATAACATTATTATTATTATTGCTGCATCCCCATGGTTCTCCACATTGCTCTTCACATAATGATGTTCCCAGCAAAGTTCAAACAACAAGTTGATCTTTCTGAGTATCCCCTCACCTCTGCTTTATACAGCCAACTACTAATGATAAATCATGGTACAATGTACAATTCCTGGCAATGTGGCCTGAGGATGACTCTACATTCAGGTGTTATTAGAGACAGAAGAGTACAGAGGCTGCTTTTTTGTTTTTGTCACTATCAGTACATTAGCAGAATAGAGAGCAACTCAATATCCTTTTCTGAATGAGTACATTTGCCTAGTATAAGAATAAGAAAATTGAGATTTGCTATGAACCCTCAAAGCTATTTTAAATATATGTAGGTGTAGGCATTCCAAAAAACAATGGATTATGGAGATGATTCTTTTTGATTGTTCAGTCCCCAAACTCATGGTCTAAATAGTAATGATGGAGTCAAGCCAGATTCATCAGGCCAGTCCTAGGAACTCAGAAGGCTGAAGCAGGAGGATTGGAAGTTCAAGGTCAGACTAATAAATGGAGTTGACCTGTCTCAGAATAAAAAATAGAGATGTGGGGATATATATCCTCTCTTCTCTCTTCTCTCTTCTCTCTTCTCTCTCCCCTCCTCCCTCCCTCCCTCTCTCTCTCTCTCTCTCTCTCTCTCCCTCCCTCCCTCCCTCTCCCTCCCTCCTCCCTCTCTCTCTCTCCTCTCTCTCTCTCTCTCTCTCTCTCTCTCTCTCTCTCTCTCTCTCTCTCTCTCTCTCTCTGTAGCAATCAGAAGGGATATCCTGAGAGGTTCTAGCTCAAGTCTGAGTCACTTTGGTAGCAACATGATAGTCATGGAGCCTCTCTTTCTCCACAAGGAAAGCTTTCTCTCTGGAGCTCCCTAATTCTGGATGCCTGGCTTAGCTCTTCATTTTCTCCTAATACCCATCCATTCAGATGTTTATTTAACATGTTTTGGGGAGTATATAGCTGTGAGATTGATAATGAGCTGTATTCTTTCCTGCCCAAGATCTTGCTGCAATTCCTGACTTTCAGTCTGGTGCTATGGAGAACTGGGGCCTGACAACATACAGAGAATCCTCTCTATTATATGATAAGGAAAAGTCTTCTGCATCCAGTAAGCTTGGTATCACAATGATTGTGTCCCATGAACTTGCTCACCAGGTACAAACATTTAGTCACACATAAGTTTTTTGATCTTTGCGAATTTCATAGATGTATACAATAACATAAGATCATATCCACTCCCTATTTCTGCCCCCATTCATTTCTGGATCCCCCTAGCAAAACATCCACATCCCAACTTCATATCTTCTCCCTTTTTAAAAACAATTTTTTTGACAACCCACTAAATACAATTAGTGCTGCCTATAGGTGCATGGGTGGATACTTCACTGGAGAATAGACGATTTAGCAGCCTCAGAGAAGAATGATTCTTAGGGTGATTTAATGTTCATGTCTCTTTTGGGACAAATGATGCTACTCATATAGTTACTTTGTTTATTTTGTCATTTCATTGAAGAGTTATTTCCTTAAAGCATTAAGTTTCTTGACTTTTAATGAATGTTGAAAAGTTCTCATTTTTCCTCTGATAAATTTTTCCACTTATAAACTGATAGTCATTTTACATGTTTCTAAGTTTATTGAAGCTATTTCTACCATAATACATAGCAGATAATACAATTTCTCTATAAATTTGTGAATAAGCAGTCATATTTTCCTTTCAGTGGTTCGGCAATCTGGTCACCATGGAATGGTGGAATGATCTTTGGCTCAATGAAGGATTTGCCAAGTTCATGGAGTTTGTGTCTGTCACTGTGACCCATCCTGAACTAAAAGTTGTACGTGGTTGTTATTTATGTTTTATATCTTAGGTTAACCTGTTGTTTTTTCAATATTTCTGCAAAATACTCAGCATTTTTGATTTTATAATTTATAGAAATGATAGCTTCATGGAAGCTTAGAGATGAATCATGTTTGAAAATGCTAAATGAACTTTCTATATAAATGAAGTATTAAATTGTATTTTCCCTTAACAGTAAAGAAATAGGGCTAATGATAGGCTGAGAGTTCTGTGCCGTTTTCCAACTTTCAGATTGCTCATTGCAATTTAAATATTAGATGAATATTACTGTTAATCTGCATACAAACCAAATTGACAAATTATATGAGTTATAGCTGAAGTAACCACACATTACATTATCAACCTAGACTTTTAGATCACAGATTTAATGTTTTAGAACTTATATGTGTATTTAAATACCATGTGTTAACCATGAGAAAATCATAAATAGCAAACAAAAATAAATTCACTTTCTACAAAAAATTAATTTTTTAGTATAATTTTCATTTATAGGTAGTTATTTCTTTTTTTCATATATCTGTACCCATAATATGCTTATAAACAGTTGTAATTATAGGTACATATTATATTATATTGCCATGCATCATAAGTGTATCCCATTTCTATATATCATCTTTAATAATAAAAAAGATTATAGATACATATTTGGCTGAATATGCCAAGTAAAGAAAGCTGAGGTTGGAATTTGCTACTAATTTATTGTCTTTCACTACATGGTGCTAAAGTTAAATATATATGCTTTGATGGAATCACTATACATTTTTGCTTCTCTGTTTTTTGTTTTTTGGCTATAAGTGGAATGGTCTTGTTTTTAGATTAACATGAGATTAACTTTATTCTAAAGTGGTAAATATCCAAAATAAATGAAATATAAATTGCTTACTTACAGCCACTGTTTCTTAGGTGCTTGGGTGCTCTTTAAAAAAAGCTTAGCAAGACTATTGTATTAATTCTATAAATATGAAATCAGTTGATATAGAAATTGGAATTCTAGTTCCATTACCACAAATCAAGCCTTCCTCTTTTTATTCTTCTTGTCTTTCTTTCTCCCCTGTCTTTCTTTTCTCTATGTCAATAGGAAGAGCATTTCTTTGGCAAGTGTTTTGATGCAATGGAAGTTGATGCATTCAACTCCTCACACCCTGTGTCCACACCTGTGGAGAATCCTGCACAGATTCGGGAGATGTTTGATGATGTTTCTTATGAAAAGGTAAAAGCAGATTGCAGAGAAGTTTGGGCACTAAACCCATTAGTAGTTGGATAAAAGGGTTATAGCTCAGGTATAGGATAGGGGCAACCCAGATTTGATGGTTTTGGTCCTGACTATGCTAGCTGATGTGAGCTCTTTCTAGTTGAACTTGTAGTTTGGCCTATAATCCTAAAGATTAGATTCTGGTCAATTTTTACTCTTTCTATGGTTGAAATTTTTCAAAAACTAAATGCAGCTGCATTGAAATGTATAAACTATAGATAACAATTATTTTTCTTATCTTTTCAGGGGGCTTGCATTCTGAATATGCTAAGAGATTATCTGAGCGCAGATACATTTAAAAGAGGAATTGTGCAGTATCTCCAGAAGTATAGTTATAAAAACACAAAAAATGAGGACCTTTGGAATAGCATGGCAAGTGTGAGTAGTGCTAGAGAGCTGCCTTGTTTTGTTTTGTTTTTCCTGTATTGTGGTACTCCTTCACAAAGAACCAAAGTGCTTTCTACAGAAATGAGAGTGTTTTATTTTTGGTTTTAGATTTGCCCCACAGATGGCACACAAACAATGGATGGCTTCTGCTCTAGAAGCCATCACTCAGCACCAACCTCAGTAAGTCTCTCTGTCTGTACCTGTCCACCCATGCATGTTCTTCTCCATATTCTTTAAGGGGTATCTCTGTGCCAAACTTTTTGAGGTCCTCAGTTAAATCACTCTCATTCAACTTAAATCATTTAAACCAAACCAGGCTAGCAGCCTTTTACAGATTTTCCTAAGAATTGTCTATGTAAGAGGGTGTCACAACCTTGGTGACTTCTCACAGACACTCATTCCTTTCACTCCTAACTCCCTAAAACAGTGGAGTTAGGAAAAGTTTCAGTGGTGGGCTGTGTAGATGAATTTCTAAATGATCTTATTAGATTAAAAAACACAGAGCCAGATATAGGGGTGAAAGCCTTAGAGAGATCAGGGAAATAGAGAAAGCCACAGCTAACCTTATTTCACCAACTCAGCAGCTTCCAAATGCAAGTTACTCCCCTGTCTACCCATGCCTATATGACTTGCTGTTCTGCCATCTGATTTGCTCTCTCTGTTCAGCTACATCACTTCCTCTTCATGCCCAGCTCTTGTCACTTCCTGTCTGTACAGACCTCCAGATCTCCATGGTTAACTAGTGTTGGAATTATGGCAAGTGCCACCACACCTGGCTCTGTTTCCAGTGTGGCCTCGAACACACAGAGATCCTGCCTGCTAAATGATAGGATTAAAGGCATGTGCTACCACTGCCTGACTCTTTGTTTACTTATAATGCCTGGCCTTTTTCCTCTGATCTCCAGGAAATCTTTATTTATTAAAGTACAAATAAAATATTACCACAGTCCTGGGATTAGATTCTATCAGTAAAGAAGATGTCAGTCATTTCCAGAGCACTGCATTTGAAAAAAAAATCACACAATGGCAGAGAAAACTCTTGGACACTTACTATGCATCAGGCTCATGCTAAACAATTAGGCATATAATCTTTATTCCTCTCAACAGACCCATGAGCCAAGTGCTATCCAGGTCTTTAAATGTGGTAATGGGAATGGGAGATCTAAGAGTATATGGTGGTAACTTGCATGAATTCCATTTTACCTCATGTTTTCAACTGTTCAGCAATCTAGGATTCATACCAGCTGAGCCACAAAATAATCTGACTTTGTTTAATCTGGATTTGTGGAATATTTTCATAGAAAGCTATGGATGACTAGAAATTCAACCAAATTTATTTACCATATTTTTATTTCCTTGGCTTTTTTGCTTTCAGAGATAGAATTATTAATAGTTTCTAGTTAATACAATAGAATATTTTATCCTTTATCTTTTCTTAAAAGCTTTTTTAGTGCCAAGGAATACATCTTTTGTACTTCCACCTGCTGGTCAAGTACAGGCCATCTCAGAGCTATCGCTTTAGAAGCACAGCCCATTCACTGAATAGTTTTCCTACCTTGGTTGTCCAAGAGCCAGCACAGTCATGCTGGTGTTGAAAACCTTGCTGTCCCCTTACCCCCTTCTCTCATTCTTTTGCTCATATGCCAGCTTCCTGTCTGATGAATATGCCTGGCCATTAGCTGTGCCAAACAGGGCCAACTATACTACCAGTCAAGACACATAGGTTTAGAGGAGATGATGAAAAGGTAGACAGTCTCAATGTCTGGGGATAGGAGGGAAGGGCACCTAGGAAAGGAAGCTGAAGAACAGAGGAGACTGGAAGTAGCTAGTGGGTCTGGGAGCACAAGCTTGCCTCTTCTTCTCAGAGTAGGATCTCAGATGATGCATTGCCCCCCCCCCACCCCTTTGTCTATAAACCAGCACTGGCTTCAGGAAGGTGTAGATGTGAAGACCATGATGAACACGTGGACACTGCAGAAGGGCTTTCCCCTGATAACCATCACTGTAAGAGGGCGGAATGTGCACATGAAGCAAGAACACTATATGAAGGGTTCTGAAAGCATCTCAGAGACTGGGTAATGTTCACAGGGGGTATCTCCTCCTTGGTGGGATAAAGTCTTCCTTTTGAAGTCCTGCCCTCACCCCTGTCCTTAGAATGTTTCAGCTGAATCTGTGTGTCCCACTCAGATGACCTATACCCCTACCTTCCCAAAAGGATTAAAGGGGCTTTGAATCTCTGTAAAGCTGGCAATCTATCATTATATCATTATTTTTACATTCTCCTGTTTAGTAGTTTAATAGGATGTCATTTCTAGTTGCTGGCTTGAAATCAGCTCTGATCTAAGTAAGTAGCTGCTGCTAAGTTGCAGTGGTGCCTGGCATTAGTTGGAGTTGACAAAAGAATTTATATGATTTCCAGGAATTACGAGACAATTCTCTTCTTTAGAATTCTGAGTTACATCCTGGAGTATTATTAGAAATGACATGTTGCTACTTGTAAGGTATTTGCTATATCTTGAACTAATTTCAATTAGAACATTACAAAAGTAGTGAAAAGAATTTCTACATATACTTTACACAGATATGTGTTAATTCTATCACACTTGATTTATGATTCTTTGTATACATAAAAAGAAAGCATTATATAATATATAACTTACATGTGTGTAGGCAATATGAATGCAATAGCATATGTAACATATTACATATATTATATATACATCAAGATATATAGAGAAATTATATTTTTAAGAAAATAAAAACATTCACTTATGTAATCATAGCACAATTAGGAAATAAACTTAATACAATACCATAATTTAATCTATAATGCCTATTCAGTTTTTCAAGTTGTCTTAAAATGTCCTCATATCAAAATAGAAAAATTTTACTCCCAAATTTAGTATATTTCATATTTTATTGCCACATAATTTTGGTTTCACTTTTTTGTAGCAATTTTCCAGTCCTTGTGCCCCTTGACATTTTTTATTTTTTTAGTTCAAGGGAGTTACTTTACTAGAATTTTCTTCAATTCTATTTTCTTCTACTGTTTCTTCTTGATCAGATTCAGGTTGTTTGGAGAAACTCCACAGAAGAGAAGTGACATGTATCTTTTTGGCACATGATTAAGGAGGGACATGATGACAATTTGTGCCATTACTAGTGATCATTATTTGAGGTTAGGCTTTGGGCTGCTAGTCATTAGTTACTTGAGCCTGCTTTTCTCATCACATTAGAGTCTGAGAAGGAGGAATAGTAGCTGAGCTGGAAGGCAGCCAGCTACTTGGTCTTGGCATAACCTTCTCAATGCCACCGTTTTAAACTGGCACCTGATGGGTAGATGTCTTAAAAGCTGCTCGTTGAGTGAATACAAACAATGCGCAATGCATACTTGCTTTCTTTTAGGTATCTGTGGCATGTTCCCCTGACATTCATTACCAGCAGATCAGACTCAGTCCAGAGGTTTTTGCTGAAGACAAAGACAGGTAATTTGTCACAGAAATAATTAGGTTAATTCAAGTAAGAAGTATAGAAGTGGGTAGAAATTAGCTACTAAACTTCTTTAGGTATTGATTTTGGCTAAAAGAAAAGGGAATAGGTGAGAATTCTTGCTAGACTTGCAAGGTGGCTCATTGGTAGAGTGCTTATCTTATAAATGTGAGGACTTGAATTTGATCTCCAGCACTTACACTAAAAGAGAAGGTGAGCGTTACAATACATGCTTGTAACCCCAGTGCTGGGAAGGTGCAGACAGTAGATCCTGGCTGTCAAGTCCAAGGCCAGTGAGTGTTCCTATTGCATCTCTTTTCCTGACAAAATGTACAGAATCTGAGGAACAGCCAGTGTCATCCTCTGGCCCCCACATGTGTGTATGTATGCACACATACATACATACATACATACATACATATACATATGTCCTCACATACAAAAATAGAGATTGGGTTTTTACAAGGGAAATATACTGACATAAATTCAAACAGTAGAATGCTATAACACTAAAAAGAATAGATTAGCAATGAAAATTCTCATTATTTTGTTAACAATACTGGGAAATATTTGTTGGTCAGAAATGTGGTTGCATCATTTCTATAAATATCACAGAATCTGTGTTTAATGCTACCATTGACATTTGTCTACTGGGTGGCTATTATTTGATTCTACAAGAAATAAATGAACTCCGTTTGCTTAGTATTAGAGTTTTCCCCAATCTCCTTGTATAACCTCAGATCAGAAAAGCATCTATCCATCCAGAGAATAAATGGTTCTGAGACTTAGCCTATTTGCTCTAGATGTGCTCATCCTCCCAGAAGCAGTGGAATGGATCAAATTTAATGTGGGAATGAATGGCTATTACATTGTTCATTACGAGGATAATGGATGGGATTCTCTGAGTGGCCTTTTAAAAGCAGCACACACAACGATCAGCAGTAATGACCGGGCAAGTCTCATCAACAACGCATTTCAGCTTGTCAGGTAATGCAAGCTGCATCCAGTTGTAGTTTATTACTGAAAGCAGCTGTTACTGTTCAGATACTTGATTTCAATCAAAAAGTGATTGGTTGATTGATTGATTGATAATGAGACTTTGAAAGGCATCCCCTCCCCCACTTTCTTCTAACAGTGCAACATAGCTTTAGCCTGAAGCTTAATCTTCTTCTTTAACTGTTAGTTGATGTAAAAAACAGAATCTGTATTTTAATCTTTCTCATTAATAATTGAAATCAGGCTAAGGCAATGTGCAGGAAACCTTGAGATAGTATCTTGGTAAGCCTCTTGCCTATTTCTATAGCTTTGTCTTGCAACTTTTCTGACTGTGTGTAGGGATGGGGTTTCTCTTTAAGCCTCTTGAAGCCTTTGTGTGAGACTAATTAATGCAGGTACAATTGTTCACATTTCATGTACTGTCAAAATATAGATTTCTCTTTTAAAGATAAGGAATTCCACTGCATCTTTAGGGACTATAGTTTATATAATTTGGCCCTATCAAATGATCTTTGACTAATTGAGGCTAGAGTGAACATTACTTATTCTTCCTTTATAAAGGGGAAAGGAAGTATTTTCTGAGCTGAAAACACAAATGCCTTCATTATTTAGGCAGTGATGAAGTTCTAAGGGAGCCAGCTGGGTGGGATGAGACAGCTCTGTAATTCTCAGGTCTGCTATCTCTCTACTCTGAATGTAGAATCTTTCCTTCTGGTTCTCTTATTACTACATTGAGCCTCCCAAGGTGAAAAAAGCAGAGAGAAATTAAAGTTTGATTAACCAGTTGCTTTTTCCTGTACCCAAGTTTTTTTGCATGGACTACTGCAACTAGAAGTCTGATATCCAGTGTATTTTGTGAACAGAGAAAATTCTTATTTTTTCTAAGCAGCAATCTCATTGGCCTGGATCCCTGAGCATCTTGGATCGAAGTTCTTAGCTTAGTCTGAAAGCTCAGCACACAGTTTGGTGTATTCTGTGTGACAGACACTAACACGCATCATTTCATCTTAGCCACAAGCTGGACTTTATAGTTATGAATCTTCTCCCCCAATGTCATCTTGTGTGCATCAGAAATTATTTCACTGCAAAAATTCATTATTTATAAATGATTGCTGCTTTTCTAGAAGATTATTGCAATATATGTTGAAGCAAAAAGATTATCTATAAACCTGTAACCATGTTGTCTCTTGCTCAGCATTGGAAAGTTATCGATTGAAAAAGCCCTGGATTTAACTCTGTACTTGAAAAATGAAACAGAAATTATGCCTGTATTCCAAGGTCTGAATGAACTGATACCTATGTATAAGTTAATGGAGAAAAGAGATATGAGTGAGGTGGAAACTCAATTCAAGGTAAAACCTAAGATCAATCAAATAGCTATAGTATAACTGCATTTTTCTTGTGAATAAAATGTGTGCTTATTATTCTATTTATTTGAATGTATATACACCTACAAATACACATATATGTCCTCTTATACATTAAGGAAAAGCAAAAATTCAGTTTGGATTGACTGAAGCAAAGGTTAGGCTTTTGATACTAACTAGGAACAGTGGTGTTAGATTCTGTACTTAATTTTTCCCCCACAAATATTTTATTTCACTTGACTTATCTGCTATAATTTCTAATCCTGATATTTTCCAGGATTCTAAGTGGCACTTGAAGAAGAAACCCAAAATTGCTATTTTTGAGCAAATGTGACAATTTGTACACTTTGCTCATAAAATTTAGTCTGTTCATCCTAATTTACATATATGGGAAAAAGTAGATGGGATACCTTTAGAAAAGATTACTGTGATAATGTTAAAATAATTTTTTTATTTTTTGTTCCTTTTATAACTGAATTAAATAGAGTTGCAAACTTTTAAAGAAGTGGGGTTGAGCATTAAGGAATAGTTCCATTTGAATTTTTTTTCTTGTAAGGGGACCACTCACTCAACATTATTAAAATACATTCAATATGTGTTTATGTGATTTTCTTATCACCAGGAGAACTAGGCTGTGTGAATATGAAATGCTGTGACAGGACTCATATTGTCACTGTTCCTGTTGTGTTCCTCAGGCCTTCCTCCTCAGGCTGCTGAAGGACCTTATTGATAAGCAGACATGGACAGACGAGGGCTCTGTCTCAGAGAGGATGCTCAGGAGCCAGCTCCTCCTCCTTGCTTGTGTGCGCAAGTATCAGCCCTGTGTGCAGAGGGCAGAGGGCTATTTCAGAGAGTGGAAGGCATCCAATGGAAACATGAGGTCAGTTCACACTGAACATGCAGTCTATTGATGTAAAGAGTATCCTTCCTGTTCCCCATATTGGCACTAACCACAGGGAGAGGATGGATAGATAAGTCTTCCCTATTTCATGTTTTTGGAAAATAAATTGCCTTTTAAAATTTATACATTTCTCAACTTTCTATTTTAAGAAATGCAACAAAGAACATCTGTGCCTAAAAATCAATGTCTAGGGGTGGAGTTAGAACACAATTTCAGTAACTCTTACTTTGTGTAGTGTGTATAAAATGATTGAACTGACATGACCATGGCAGGCTGAAACAGAGGCAATTATATTTTACAGGAATTTATGTGGGGGGACCTTCCCCCACTTTTTTCAGGGTACTCTTGAGGAGAGAGGGATAAGAAACTTGTAGATAGAAATGATAGGCCTAGCAAACGAGAGGAAAGACAGAAACACAGGGTAGCTTCGAGAAGACCTGGGTCAATACCCAAAGGCCCAGAACTTTATTCAAAAGGGCTTTTTATATAACAATGCCAAGGGGCGAGGCAAAAGACCTCCCCCTGTTAGAAACAGCCAAGTGTAGACCCTTCCAAACACCTGGTACCCAGGCCCATGGCACAGTCATCCTCTTATGCAGCCCTGCTGAGTAAAGCAAGCTCAGATCTCACTAGGAAATCTCTGGGCTCCCACAAGTTGATATCTTCAAAAACTCTGCCCAGAGAATCTAGTAAAATTGTTCATACTGGAAAGATAGGCTCTGCAGTGTCTGCAATCTCCACTCCTGCTAATCTGTTTGTATTTAGAATTTAATGGCATCCAGGAATCATTTTTGGTAACCATTTGGATATTTGCCTTTAAAGGACATGTTTACTAACCATAATGCTATTGAAATTCCTTTTCTTCATGGAATAAATTTTGAGTTTCAATTGAATTTCTTTCTCATCATTTAAAAGATAGATGAGTAGGCATTTATGAGTGACATTTATTACTGTATTTCTGAGGCTGCTTAAATCTAATTTTAGACATTTTCTCTTGCCTCTTTTCATAAAGTGTAACAGAAGGAAACAGTATTCATGCTTTCAGGAATGAACCTGTGAATATGAAACTAGTTCATAACTGCTCCCCATTATGTATTTAAGAGCACTTGCTCTGTCTCAGGACCTTATGTGTTTATTCTTTCCCACAGCCTCCCTATTGATGTGACAATGGCAGTGTTTGCTGTGGGGGCCCAGAACACAGAAGGCTGGGATTTTCTTTATAGTAAATATCAGTCGTCTTTGTCTAGTACGGAGAAAAGCCAAATTGAATTTGCCCTCTGCACAAGCCAAGACCCGGAAAAGCTTCAGTGGTGAGTCCATGTGGCCAAGGGAAACTGAATAAAAGAGATCATTTTGGCTCTTGTTCTTGCTCTATTACCCATGAATTATTTATTTTGCTGGAAACGCTGTGTAAGTGGGCACACATCTACTAAGGATGCCAAGTAATTAGAACCAAGTTTTGGGAAAATATTTAAGGAAGTGTGTATTGTTTGTCTTTACAGCAATAACATATTTGAAATATTTAGGGATACTTGTAGAAAGTGTTTTGAGGAAATGAGATGCTATATAGGTCTTTTAACACTATATAAATGTTATTAAACACTATATAAATGTTAGCTCTTAATCATGTTGCTATAGTGGATTTATCAAGACTCTACCAGTTTACCTTTTAGGATTTTATTATTGGCAAACAGATTTTTTTCTTTTAGAAAAGTTATTTTATTGAACATTTTTGTTACTCTTCAATCACTTAGTTACTAACATTTCTTTTAATCATTATAGGCTTCTAGACCAAAGTTTTAAGGGAGAGATAATAAAAACCCAGGAATTTCCACATATTCTCATACTCATTGGCAGAAACCCAGTGGGTTATCCATTGGCCTGGAAGTTTCTGAGGGAAAACTGGAATAAACTTGTACAAAAGTAAGTAGTGCCAAAAATTGTGGTAGGACTGCGTGCATTCTTTCATCTCCTTCCTCCCATGTGTGCTTAACCTTTGCTATTTATATGAAGGAGTATCTTAGGTTGAAGATAACTTTTCAAATTAAAATATCCCTATGTGATTTACAACATGAGTCCATGCATCTGGATAGTAATGCTTCCCACCCCATCTGTTTCTTCTGGTACTCTTGGGCTTCCTGAAGCCTCCCTCCTTCAAAGTCAGTGTAGCTTTCCCCTAACTCTTACAGCGTGCCTAGAGCTGTCATTTCCTTTATGTTCTTGATCTTGGTATAGATTACATTTTACAAATAGATTGTTTAAATGCTATAGGATATACAAGACACTTAAAGTGTAAATTGAATGGACACCTTTTGTCATTTTCTAGGTTTGAACTTGGCTCACCGACCATAGCGCACATGGTAACAGGAACAACAGACCAGTTTTCTACCAGAGCTCGCCTTGAAGAGGTAAAGGGGCATGTGTGTGAAAAATTCTTTCTTTTGAACTTAAGTGTCAGTTAGCTATTAGAAAAAAGCAGGAACAAGAGGTTTTGTATTCTGAGAATGAATCTTGTCATTTGATGCAATTTTTGAGTTCCAGTGTGTATGCATCTCATGAGACAAGCTTTGCTCTGCAATTAAAAACTTGGACTTTGCCAGGTGTTACAGCAAATGCTTCTAATCCAAGCACTCTAGAGGCAGCAGCAGGCTGTGAGTTAAAGCCAGCCTGGTCTACAAAGCAAATTCCAGTTTAGTCAGGAGTATATAGTGACACCTTGTCTCAAAGCAAAATAAAAAAAAAACAAAAACCTTCAGCTTAAAAAGAAAATGACTCAACACAATTGGCCCTCACTTAAAGAAGTTAAAAGTGAATCCTAGAGGTGCAGATGGACAATATTCTGACCACCTATTGTGGAAGAGGCAGAGAGGGTCCAGGTGTTTCTGGATCCAAAGTCATGTTTCTCTTCTCACTTATAGTATCATATACTTCTCAAAAGAATTTTAGGCCAGCAGTGGTGGCACACGCCTTTAATCCCAGCACTCAGGAGGCATAGGCAGGCGGATCTCTGTGAGTTCAAGGCCAGCCTGCTCTCCAAAGCGAGTTCCAGGAAAGGCGCAAAGCTACATAGAGAAACCCTGTCTTGAAAAACCAAAAAAAAAAAAAAAAAGAATTTTAGGCATCTACAAGGTCCATCTGTAAAATAAATATGAAAGAATAAAAAGCTGCATAGAAGATAGGCGATAACTATATGAAGATACTTATTGCAATGACATTTGACAATTATCACAGAGCTTCCTAGTGGTCAGGCAAAAATAAGAAATTTATATGAAACTGTCTAGTCAGAGGGACTAACAGACATATAAATTCTACAAAAGGGGACTTTCTTCCACCCTTCTAAGCAGCGAGGCACATCTGAATTGGGTACTCCGCTGAATCTGTGTGACAGAAGACACAATCTGGGGTCAAGGGGAAGTGTTAAAAGCTGGCTTTGCTAGAGCTTGTGTAGAAGTCCACATTTCAGTCATGACACCACAATGGGCTCAAGGATAAATGAAATGTTTTAGATAATAAGTGAAGTGAAATGATTGATGTCTTATTAAGTTGTTGAGTGTCCAACGTAATGAGGAATCAATCTTGTGTCCTGCAGCAGTAGACTGAGCTGAAGCATAGGGTGGGGCAGAGAGAAGGGAATGTCTCCTCTCTCCCCCAGCCACCGGACTTTTAGTAATTTTAGAACAACTCTGCATCATTACTCACTGGAACTTGATCTTTCTAAAAGTCACTCTTTCTCCACCTGCTATTGGTAAACTTATAACATGGTGTTATGATATGGGTTTTTGAGGACTTAGCTGTCTGGAATTCATAATTAATAAAACATCTTGTACTATACTTCCTCCTTGACTTCAAAAAAATGGATAAGTGCTGTGAAAATTTATGGGTTGTGGAAGATGACAGGAAATAGTACTATTTTCAGTGCCTTGACAAAGGCAGCTTGTCCATCATATGAGCTTAAGGGTTCAGATACCCAGGGATGCAACAAGAAAAAAGATATATTTTGAGGAGAGAGTGGTGCAGTCTCTTATTTCTCCAGAACTGTGGGTAACTCTATGTAGATTTAATCTGGAGGGAATAAAGCAGGAATTGTGGATTGGAGTAAAAATATTGGCAAGGTTTGGGATCTTACCACCATAACTTACTGAGAGTCCCATTTCTTTATAGTGTTGGCAGTAATAAAGGACAGGCTCCAGAAAATGACTGCACTTATGTCATTGACAATGTTTTACTTGGCAAAGAAGATACTCTGTACATTGTGCTTTTCAGATATATTGAAAAACTTAAGTCTTTATCTGTGTATATGTAACAGAATGCATATTAAATAGACACACTCTTAACCCTTAATTATGAAATGGTAAACAGTAAAGCCTTTTAAAGTCTGGCAACTGTGAATAAATAAAAGAGCTACAGAATAAAGAACCTGACATCATGTGGCATGAGCTCATTTTGTGTAGCTCAAAGTTAAGTTACACATAATCATATCCAGACCCCTTGGACTTCCTTCTACATGGCGTTCTGGCTCTACTTTTCTTTTAACTGGCTTTAAATAACCATTTGCTTAATGTAACAAAACTAATGTTTTAAAATTCACCTTTTCTTCCCAAGGTAAAAGAATTCTTCATGTCCTTGAAAGAAAATGGTTCTCAGCTCCGTTGTGTTCAACAAACCATTGAGACCATTGAGGAAAACATACGATGGATGGATAAGAATTTTGAAAAAATCAGACTATGGCTGCAAAAACAAAAGCTGGAAATATAACAGTTTGTTTCTTACCAAGTTCCTGTGATTTATAATCAACAAAATTTTGTTCAATTTGAGTATTTTCAAACTAAAGATAGTTGTTTTGGCTCCCACTGAAGATATTTTCTTATTTCATTTCACTTGACCATGTCTGAGAAAAGTTTGTCTTCAGTGTCTGTTGCGGCATGGGTCTGGCCGACAGTTACGGCCCTGCAGTGTAAGCCCAAGTGCCCAGTTCCTTGCCACAGAGAAGCCAAGGGGCTTCTTCTCATTTCATACTTCAGCCCTGCAGCTCGCAAACCCCTGTGCCTCCTGTGCCGGACACTCATCCATGTCTCTTCAAGACCATGGCTAGTGAGACACGTGTGTAGCAAATGCTTGGATCGTTAGCCACACTGGAAAACGGCTGTGCAGCAGCCTTCCTGTTGCTCACTCTAAGTCTCCTGTCCATCCTGTCTTGCTGGCTTCATGTATGGGTGCTGCCTTGCAGGGTCCAGTTAACCAGGCATCTTTGCCCTCTGGGTTTTTACTGATAGATGATTCTAAGACTCTGGACAGAATGGGTAGAGGCATTTATTTCCCTGTGTTTATGTCTGGCAGGTTTTCACAAGTCTTCCTCCTGAGAGATAGTCTTCTTTTCCACACAGTCCTTTTCTATTTCTTGTCTCTAGTAACTGCTCCTCATCCATTCAGGGCAAGGGACAATCGTGGGAACCTGGTGATACCAGTCGTGGCAATACTGGTCATTTTTACATACTCTACTTAAACCTTTATAAAAAAATGTGCAGCTAGAACCCTCCTCAGATAAGTATAAATATGATAGCCACCTACTTCCTTTGGAAACTCACTCCTAAAAAAATTGAGTGCATTCAATTCTGTATCAGAAATACCCTTCATTTTAAGATACACTGGAGAATCACTGATCCTACAGTAGGGAGTTGTGTTTTAAATTCCTGAATGACTCATATTGGCACTTATTGCAAATATATTATTGAAGACTCAGTAATAAAGGATAATATGAACAGTGCACTTACATTAGTACAAGGAAAGAATGCTTTAAGTCTTACATAAGAATTTTTAGATGAATGGCATGTATTTCAGGATAAATGAATATGACTGATAAGAACAATGTCAAAATAAAGTGCTGTAATATACTATGGAATAGAGATACTGTGGGGCTGGGGACTCAATTATCATATTTTCATTGCTCTAAAAAAATACCTTAAATAGCTCAAACGAAAGATTTTTGGCTCAGTGCTTTTAGTCTGTGGTTTGCTGGATCTCTTGTTAACTGGCCTATGGTGAGACATTATGGCAACCATAACAGTTGCCAGGGAAGAATGCTTACCTAATAGTGGCCAGAAAATAGAAGAGCCAGAGAGTAGTCTGGGGACACAGTGTACTTTGTCACAGCATACTCCCACAGACTGGACCTACTTCCTCCAACTATCATCTACCTCCTAATAGCCCATTCAAGTATGAAGTCATAAATGCACTGGTGACTGCAAATAGATTAACCCACAAAGAGCTGAGCCCTCATGATCCATTCCTCTCTTTTACTATTGCCACCAACTGGGAGCCAAAACTTCAACCTGGGAGCCTGCTGGAGGGATACTTCATATCAAAACTACAACGAATGTGTTTACAATTCTATTTTTTATAGTGACTCCATGTGATGGCTTGAGAATAAAATAAAAATAAATCATTTGTAATTTTTTCCACAGACTACATCTAAAAAAGAACACATAGCCAAGATTTTCATGTAAAATATTTTCCTTTAATTGCATTTTATATCTTGATTAATGAAACACAAATACTGATTTTTGCTTTGGTCACTTACACTTTTGGAAAATCCCATTTTCTAAACAGATAAAATATTATATGTGCAGCAACTTTTTGGTAATAAAATCCATCTGTTCTAAGGAGATAGCTGCAATTGTTTTCTCTTGACTAAATGGATTTAAAAAGTAAAAGGCAAAAAAGAATGAAAAGGACTTCTTTAGTTCCATGACTTATGCAAGTCACTGTGAATTGAGCATTTGCTCAAGTCTTGAGGATATTCCCAATTAAGAAAAGTATTATTGGTACCTTAAGTGTATGTATAATTTTATAGGCACTCTTAAATTTATGTATTTTGTTAAATCATTTGAAAATATTCCTATATGTGTATGGATGATTATATACTACAGCCATCGCCTTGGAGGTATATTTGTCAATGTCAAAGGTTTCAACATGTTTTTAGAAACCAAAAGAGCAAACACCTATATTGCCCAGATCCAAGTATCAGACACCAATGGGTTCAAATCTCTCAGGGAGTATATTCTTTTCTTGTCAGTGCCTTGAAAACAGAACAGTACCACCCTTTTTATGAGACTGGGAATTCAACACTTTTGTAGGTAGAATTTGACATCTAAAAGGTGCATGGATGAAAGTACTTTTGGATGCAGTTAACAAGTATCATGTTCATTATGAGTGTTATTACTTTTGCTTAGTCTTACCTGCCCCCAGGAATCACTGGTGATGTTAGTTATGTTTAGTAAAGTTAATTAAAATCCTAATAAAATCTTTGCATTGATGGCAAAGAAGGCTGTGGTCTCTGGAAACAAGAAAATTAAAGTCTGGTTTATATATACCTGACATTTTTTCCAGCATTCAATGCCAGGAACTATAGATGGAATTGTTTATC
Source organism: Peromyscus leucopus (assembly GCF_004664715.2). Taxonomy (NCBI): domain Eukaryota; kingdom Metazoa; phylum Chordata; class Mammalia; order Rodentia; family Cricetidae; genus Peromyscus; species Peromyscus leucopus. The sequence continues at coordinate 2,964,450 of NC_051076.1, read as the reverse complement.
AAAATTCCATCAATAATACCAGTGCAGTGCTCAGAAAAATCTGAGATACCATTCAAAGATACTAGAATATCTTAACCTGCTATGATATAGAAGCAGATTTTAAATTTTAGTATATACATATATATATACTGCATGTATGTGTGTATGTGTGTTATTTTAAGGAAATTAATTTTTGTGTTTGGTAAATTTGACTTCCATAAAACCACATATAGACAGTGGGGCAAATGATTCTAAGCAAATGATTGCAATCTGGGGCTCATGCAGACAGTGGAAACCATAGTTTAATATTATGGTAAACCAGTATAGTTTAAGCCACATGAATATTCTAAGAATTCCAACTTCAGTGCTGAAACTTGCTGTGCAGTGACATCACTAGCCTGTGCTTTGCTCTTCTGCTGACTTAGTTCAAGTCTCAGTGTGACCTCTCTGGCCATGAGTAGAAGTCCTCATTCCTAGTAAAGGAGAAATCAGGTACAAAAGGAGACTAGTGCTCCCTGGTTTGCCCAGGTTATCTATCAATTTATTACTAGCAGCCCCAAAGGAGTTATGTGCCCAATGTATAATATTTTATACTTGACTTATCAACATTAACCCAAAGATACATCAAATACAGTTCAAAAGCCGAAAGGAAAAGAGGTAATAAGAAATCAGAATACTGACAAAAGATGAGAGCATTATTTTTCAAATGCTAAAAACATCAAGTGCAAACCAAAACTACTAATGAGATTTATAGGCACTGTATGTATAATGTGCAAAAGTTTGCAAAGGTTTTCTGGGTTTTTTTTTTTTTTTTTTTTTTTTTGTTTGTTTTTGGTGGTTTAAGAAACTATGAAATATATTTCTTACAAATATAAAGTTTCCTTCTCCCACCTAAAGGCAATTTAAAATCTTTGAAGTTTATCCATACTCAATACAGTAACACAGGTAAACCAGACAAATTCATTTTCTTTTTGGAAAAGAATAACAAACCAATGTTTAAGATGTCAAAAGACGTAACAAATATCACTGTCTAGAAGCCACCCAGAAAAGTTGTCACCAAAGCCGTTGTTCTTCAAAAGTCACCATCCACCAGCTGAAGAATTTCTATTCAGATACCCTGAAAATACAAGTATATATGAATGGGTTATTAATATAAAATCATCACTTAACTGAGAAAAAATGGAGTAGTTCTAGTTGGTATATTTCTACAGGAAATGAAATGGATCATGGTAAAAGAGCTGGGCCTGATTTTATCCATATTTTTCTTTTGAAAAATTCCTACTTTAAAATTTCATTTAGATGTGTATGCCACACTGTGCGCATGGGAGTCAGGGGGTAACTTTTGTGGACCTACCAGGTGCATCAACAAGGGAACTTGGGTGGTTAGGCTTGGTGCCAAGCATCTTTACCTGCTGAGTCACCATGCCAGCCCCATTTCAATTTTTTTTAGGCTTTGTTGAGCAAGCAGTTTCATTTTATGACTTGTAGGAAGGCCAGAGCCCATATATTGAAGGATAGGTCAGAATCAATCATTGTTCTTTCCAAAATTGAGACAAATAAACAAGGTTAAAAAGTTTAAACTGTCTCTATTTCCAAACTCTATCATTTCCACCACTCAGTATGATTGGTATTTCAGATACCAATCAATGCCATTTTGCTACTAATTGTAATATGTTAATTTGCTTTGCAAGAAAAACCTGTACAAAAACATCTGGTTTTCAAAGATTCCACTAGCTTCTAATGTATGATTTTCTTTAAAAATCTTAAAAGTACGGCGTGTGGACGCCTTAATAATCAAGACAGATCGTGTGAGTACCAGCTGGCTAGTAAAGAAGCTGTTTTCTGAGTATTGTTTTGTTTGTTTTATTTTTTGTTTTCCAAGACAGGGTTTCTCTGCGTAGCCATGGCTGTCCTGGAACTCACTCTGTAGACCAGGCTGGCCTTGAATTTACAGAGATCCACCTGCCTCTGCCTCCTGAGTGCTGGGATTAAAGGTGTGTGCAATCACCACTCAGCTCCTTAAAGAGTTCTTCATCATATAATTCTTTTTTAAATTCTAGTAACACGATAATCCCTTTAGTGCTTTTTTGGAGAATGGAATGCTTTGAACTTTGCAACTTGTGTTTCCTGAAAGTAGTCCACAAGTATAAAGTACTCAAGAGATAAACCTCATGTCTCTCCCCATAATGCAGGTTGCCAGAAGGGACAGTTATTGCTATCTACCGTGAAATCTCAACTTACCAAATGTTTAGCTTTCCTTTTCGTCAGCCTTTGGATTGGACACTTCTGTCTTCTAAGGGGGAAGCAAAGCTAGAGTCAGTGCTTTCATTTCTAAATCAGTGCTCAACCCTGCTTCACCAGGAAAGTTTAATGAGAAAATGGGCTCCTAGGGACTAAACAAACAGAAGATAAAGGGGGTGGGGTGAGAGGTGAGGGAATAAAAGAGCCTAGTCTATGCTTTTCTTCATCTGACACAGCCTGTCCTTTCACTCTATTTTTAAGTTATAAGCTATAAGTAGTCTTAACTAACCCTAAATTTTCCACTTTAAACTTATGTTTTTATTGGCCACTATAAGAAAACTTTAAAATGCATAAGTGTTTCTGGAACTAAAAGGTCAGCATCTCACCATCCCACAATGACCCCATCCTCTTCTGCACTGGGAAGGGGCCAACTGACTCATTTCCACTGTGTGGAGCCATTACAATTTCTATTTTCTGTAAATGGGTTGATCAGGCCCCTTTATAATTATAATTAAATGATAAGGGATTAATAATTTAACCTATTTGAGAAACAATGTTCTTGCATCCTGTGATAAAATCAATTACATGAAGATTTCATTAGCTTGTTCTTTTTTTTTTTTTGGTTTTTTCGAGACAGGGTTTCTCTGTGTAGCTTTGTGCCTTTTCCTGGAACTCACTTGGTAGCCCAGGCTGGCCTCGAACTCACAGAGATCCACCTGGCTCTGCCTCCCGAGTGCTGGGATTAAAGGCGTGCGCCACCACCGCCCGGCATCATTAGCTTGTTCTTAAGAAGTACTGATTCAATCAATGAAAAAAGAGGCCATGAATTTGAAAAAGAGCAAGGAGGGATAATATATCAGAGTTTGGAGTAAGGAAAGAGAAGGGGGAAATCATTTAATTATATTATAATCTCAAAGAGAAAAGAAAAAAAAACCAAAGTGTTGATGCAACTAGACCATGAAGGTCTAGTTTAATTTCTCCTGGTCAGAGGATTGTAGTTAAAGTTATACATGAAATTGGAAGGAACGTAAAAATTCTCTGAGTCAATATCCATTCCTGACTCCAGCTTGTGGGATTTTAGTGATAGGAAGTGTCCAACTATTGTGCTACATATGCCCAGTTTTCAACACTTAGTTTGAACCTGTAACTTCCACCCATTGGTTTTCATTCTACTTTGCACAACATGGAAAGTTATGTACTGCTACATGAATTGGATATTGAATGCCCCTCAAAGAGCCATGAGTAAAATTCTTGGCCTCAGGCAGGAACTACCAGGGGTGTTATAGACTTTTACAAGGCAAGGCCTTATCTGATGTCCTTAGGCCATTGGTGGTGTGCCCTAATCTCTCTCAGAGTTGTGGTACCCCATTCTCTTCTGTGTTTCCTGACTTAAGAGGTGAGCAGTTTGCCCCCCAACAGACTCCTGTTATAAAGCACTGCCCCAGCCAGGGGAACCAAGCAATAGGACAATCGATCATAAGATGGAGCCCTAAATTGATCAGAATCAATCTTTTCTCCTTGTAACTTAATTATCTCAAGTATAAGTGACATAATACTGGTCATTATATGAGTTGTCTCATTATTTACTAATCTCCCTCACAAAAACTGTGCAACTAATCCATTGGACTGTGAAAACTCTAATATCTTTCCTAACTTTACAAATTACCTTCTGTCCTAGTTAGAATTTTGTCAATTTAACATTGCCTAGAGGCACTGGGATTGGAAGGGATTCTCAGTTAAGAGATTGTTCAGTTCAGCCTGGTCTGTGGGCATGTCTGTGTAAGACTGTCTTGACTGGTAATTGATGTAAGAGGGCTGAGCCCACTGTGAGCGACATTAGTCCCTGGGCAAGTGGGCCTGGCTTATATAAGAAAACTGGCTCAGCATGGGTCTGTGAGAGAGCTAGCAAGCAGCATTATTTCCATGGTTTCTCAATGATTGAATGTGATCTGAAGTGTGAGCCAAATAAACCCTTTCCTCCAGTAAGGTACTTTTAGTCAGAGTGTTTTATTATTGCATCAGAAGTCAAACTAGAATAAATTCCCTGTTCTAAAATCTATGTAAGCCACATGCTCTGGTGGTACTGTAATAAAAGCAAGAACCACATGCCACTTGAATTGTGTGAATGACACATTTATATTTTCAAAGCACCGGTTACTTTAAAACATTATATATGCACATGTGTTCCTATCTTTAAAGCTTCAACTTAAATAGCTTTTAAAAACTTTTTTTTTTTTAATTTTATGTGTACTGGTATTTTGCCTACATGTATATCTGTGCACCACGTGTATGCTTTGTGCCCCAAAGGCTGGAAGAGGGCATTCTATCACCTGGAACAGGAGTTCCAGATGGTTGTAAGCCACATGTGGGTGTTGGGAACCAAATCCAGATCCCCGAAAGAGCAGTCAGTACTTTTAACAGCTCAGCCATTGCTCCAGCCCCCACGAGATGTATTTTATTTATTTATTTATTTATTTATTTATTTATTTATTTATATACATATGTATTTATTTATTTTAGTAAAGCATGCAAGGAGGTAGCTATTGCTTAAAAGACTTTAGCTCTAAATAGCTTACAATAACAAACTAAATCACTAACAAGTAAATCTTACTTCCTTGCAATTGTTAAACTAATACTGATATGTTTATGGCCATGTTTACCTTGGAGGAATCCTTTGTTTTCACTCCATTCTTGGGTGCTTTGGAACTTGAACCCATCTTCTTGCTCTTCTCCTATAGCAATGGAAATGTAATGAGGCTAGTATCATCATCAATCCATGGAGACATTGGTCATCAGATGAATCCAGACTACTCTTGTTAAACAGCCTGCACATTCCCAATTTAACTGAATAAAAATGGGTAGCTTGGTACTGATTTTTAAAATAATAGTGAATATACTCATATTTTAGTCTGTACATATGTTTTGCTCCCATTAGTTAATAAAGCTGGTTTGGTCTATGGCAAGGCAGGATAGAGGAAGGTAGGAAATAGAAGCAGAAATACATGAGAAAAAGGGCAGAGTTGGGGAGATGCCAGCAAGTCACCCAATATGCAAGATGTGAAAGTATTGGTAAGCCACTGGCTACATGGTGATACATAGAATAATAGAAATGGGTTAATTTAAGATATAAGAGCTAGTTAGCAATAAGCCTGAGCTACTGGCCGAGCATTTATAAATAATATTAGCCTCCAACTCAATTATTTAAGAAGTGGCTGCTGCGTATTTGAGAACAGGCAGGCAGGAGAGAAACTTCCACCTACAAAAGGCTACAAGTAAGAAAACTGTGGTTCACACTGGTGTTTAATACATCTCATCATGTCATGTGAACCCCAAATATATACCTACAATTTTATTTTAGAAAAACAGAGGTTAAAAAAAAATTCAGAGCTTTTCTTTACTTGGGCTGACTTTTATGTGCCATGGAGGAAAGCAAAAACCAAAACCCAAACTCCTGTTTTCAGCGTTAGCAGAGAAATGAATCTAACAATAAGAACTGTTACAAGCTGTCTAGGCTGCATGAAAACAAAAGGAAAGAATGGGTTGGAACCAAGTGGAGAGAAAACAGGAGAGGAGGGAAAAGTAATGGGAAAATAAAGTGAGACAAGAGAATAAAGAGGAAAGGAGACAGAAACATCAAGTAAGCATTTCTAGAAGAAAGAAGCAGGAGGCTGAAGGAGTCTGTCAATTAAATCACTTGGTATGGAGGGTATGATCATGTGTTGTGTTTAAAAGCAGCTAAAACAACAGCAAACAGACTGCAACATCCACCCTTTTATGTGATTTCAGACATGTGCTATATAGGTTAAGTGAACCTCAACTGCTGAATTACACATTTGTTTTCATTTATTTTACTAACATATTAATGGAACAAAACAATGGGTTTAGTTTTTTTATTCAATTCAAATTACATGTTTTGAGCACGTATTAAATATTAGCACTCTGCTAATCTGAGCACAGAAATCAAAGATCCAACTATAGATGCAGTACCCAGCTCAATGGGAAATAGGTAGCTGGTGACAGGTGACCACATGAAGGGAGACTGTGCAAAGGCTGCCAGGATGGCCTAAGAGGAGACAAAAACCAGAAATGGCCCTGCAGAGCCTGAGTCAGCCAGCTGCACCAAGAGGGACAGGAGGAAATTCCAAAGAACAAATGAGTGGAAGACAGTCTAGGGGGTCAAAGACTGTCATGAAAAATGAGCACAGACAGACTTACTGTCACTCACAAAACCATGTAGCAAACAAAAATGATGGCTTTGGAAGCTTTAGGCCACAGGCAGAAACTTGATGGAATTCTGTTAAATTATGTGTAATAAACGAAGCATGAGAACAATTTTGTAAAAATTGACAAAGACAAGGAAATATGACAATAATGCTGTGGGCAGTAGAATTGTAACTTTCCTTTAAGGTTCTCTATAACATTATTCTATTCATTCTACACTGTAAAAATTGTATAGATGTATACATACATGCTCATGTGTATTTCAAAGAAATAAGTATGAAAAAGCAGAGTACCTTTGCTGTATTCTGTGAGGTCTCTGTAGTTGAGGGGCAGCTATTCAAATCTTCTGAGAGGGCATCAATGGGGTCCTGGTCATGATCAGGCTTCTAAGATGTTAGTAGAAACACAAGGGGATTGCCATAGAGCAACATCTCACATACTTAACAGTAAAATATGTTTAAGAAGAAAAGCTCACTGGCATTTATTTTCCTAAAAATACTAAACTATGTAAAGGAGACACAAAGCATGAAAACCTGAGCATTCAGTCTCATGTATCCTGAGCCAACCTCAAATTCACTATGTAACCATGAACCTGGTATTTTTCTGTTTCCCTTACCAAGTGTTGGGATTATAGGCATGTAACACGATGCTTGGTTCATTTTATACTCTTTACTACAAGTTTTCTTATTCAGAAATCTGGTGCTATTTTTAAGAGACTCTTGCAAGAAATAAATTAGAGTTAGTAATATATAGGCTTATCTGCACACATTGACACAGGACAAAAATACTTAACAAATTTTAGTTTCTTTAAAATTTAAAAGAAGACTACATCTATACTAAAAAGAATGAAAGTATATATCATAGTATTTACCTTTGATTTCTTTGTAGGTGGCTTCTCTGGTTTGCCCTTAAAAACAAGTTAGACTTTCGTTTAACCACATTATCTCTGTATAGGCTCACTCAGTTCAAAGACAGTATTTTTAGAATATATTATTCAAGGACTATACAGAATTGATAAACTTGGCACCTAACCCAGATCTTCATTTTCACAGGCATTTCAATAGTAACAGGGGTACAAGGATTTGATTCTGGAAGTGACACAGAGACTATGTAGAAATTTTCTGTGACTAGATATTAAGATTTATATCCACTTAAAATATTACCAATGATACTTTGAGTTTTTTATTTTTTTCTTTGTTTGGTTGGTTTGGGTCATACTGGAAATGAGCCTAAAGCCTGGTACATTCCAGGCAAGAGCTCAGTGAGTTACATTCCTAGCCATCTTTTTTTTTTTCCTTTCTTTTTTTTTTTTTTTTTTTTTTTTTTTTTTTTTTGTTTTTGCTTTTGTTACAGTTTGTTGTTGTTTTGTTTTCTAAGTTACCCAGGATTGCCTTGAACTTCCAATGTTTCTTGCTCATCCTTCCAAATAACTGACTATAGGCCTGCACCACCCCTAATGCTCATTGTATTTCAAAAGATCTGAAGATTCTTTTTAGAGAGGAATTACAAGTACCACTAACTTAAAGGATTTTATTCTTCTTAAGGTGAGAACACTAAATGAAACTCCTCCAGTGATGGCAAACAGGATGATATGGCAATATTAACATGGGGGACGGTGAATGATAGTAGGATACAGAATTGCCAGGAACACTTAGTGTAAGCAAAACAAAGGACTCCTATTTCAGCACGCACTGAGGCCCCACCAAAGGCTTCTGAGCATACAGATGGAACTTGGACTCCGTTGCTCCATTTGTGAGCAGGACTGGGAAGGATGATTTGTCCATCCCCAAACAGAAAGGGAAAGCAGTCAGATGGGTTTAAGAAAAAGAAAATCTAGGGACTCTGTGATGGGGAAATAGACCAGTGACTGCAGAGAGGCTTTGTCTGCCCTCAGGCTCTGCGGTACTGTAGGAGGGAGGCCAGGCTGGGACGGCAGTCTTGTTTATTTGTCCTCTAAGTTTTTCCACCACTGCCCCTCCTCTGGTCTCTTTATATACAGACTGCTTCCTTTGACATCTCATTCCTTCAGTCCTTTTTGGAGACTTTTCTTGAAAAATTAATTTTTAACTATATATTTTTTGGAATCATTATTAAGAACCAGTAAGCATTACTCAACAGTGTTTTCACAGCAGGGCTCAGAACATGAGTATCTAATAAGACCATCTCAAGAAGATATAGCAGAGGGGTAGACAGCCTGCTTGTCACCTCTGGAGGGCCATGAAAAGGACTGTCATGATGTGCTTTTATGCACTGTAAGAATGCAGGGTCCATTCACTTCCAGTGAAGTTAGAGCAGTGGCCTAATCTATACTGTGTGCCTTAGTTTACCTGCCCATCATTGTCCAGGAGATGCCTATACTCAGGTGGGATAGTGTCATCTCTTTCTCCAAGTTTCTCACGATGTTCTGCTTTAATTTTTTCCTATAAACATTGAAGAGATAAAAGGATGTTCATTTCCTTTCTCACTTACAAAATATAATTCAAGGTGCAGACACTACAGTTATTGTATTCTCCTAAAGCAAAACATAAGAAACAGAGCAACAAAATGGATGGTAAGCAGAGAGTTGCTGAAAAATGTGAATACATATTCTTCTCTATGTCACCCCAGATCTGTGAATTTTCAAATGAAAGGATCAAATAGTTATCCTCAGAAACCTTACTGGTAGCTAAAAGCCCACAGGAATAAAATTTATTTTCCTGATTGAATTTTGCTTTTCATATTAAAAGTCAGGTCCCCATGCCATGGCAGGCAGAGAGATAATATTTCCAGCTCTATTTTAAAGCACTGTAAAGGAGCAAGCCAGGAGAGACTGACCATGCCCATCCTGGTACCACGCCCTGTGAGGTTCCCTGGTCTCTATCACAGATTCTATGGAGGACAGATTAATCTCTGTGCAGCATTACAATTTAGTTTTTAAAATATGAGTTAAGTTAATCTCAATATTCATACAATGATGAGAGAATGACAATGACAATGTCTTGTCTTTGGGACATTGTTTCAGATGCTCAGAAAGTTACTTCTCTTTTATTATTTTATTTTTTGTGTGTATGATTTGTGTGTGTGTGCATGTGCATGTGTGTGTGTGTGTGCAGAGGCATGCACAGCATGAATGTAGAGGTTGGAGAACAACCTTGAATGTCATTCCTCCACTTCCACTTTGTTTGATACAGGGTCTGTTGCTTTTCCAATGTTCTTGCCAGACTAGCTGGTCCACAACCTTCCAACAGCTCTCCTGTCTGTGCCGCTGATCTCTGTGTGGGCTGGAACTATGAACACTCACACTACATGACCAAGGATTTGAACTCATGTTGTAAGGCTTGTGTGGCAAGCACTTTAGCCACTGAGCCATCTCCCCAACTCCAGTTATTTCTTGATTCTAAAATATGATCAAGTCAGTGGAAATGGCTTGTTAAATATTGTGTCTTAAATATAAATGTTTTTTATACACATTGAATATAGTGCAGTTAGTTCATTGTGTCCTTCTAGACATACCTCTGCAGAGGAAAGCTTCTTACATACAATTTGAATTCAGATTCAGTTATGCTTGCAAAAGAGATGCAGGAAAACCTGTGCTAAGCATGTGATCTCTGCCACTATGAACACAAAGTGTAGCCACTCAATGAGTATATTCCTTTGGGTAATATGCCCTTGGGTAATGGTCCCAGGTAAGACCAGGAAAAAATATTGGAAGAGAAAAAACTTAAAACATAGCTTTATAATTCAGTCTGGAAACAGGAATGTTTCCTGTAATGCAATCTGCACCACAAATAATCTTTAGTGAGAAAAAAGAAATGCAAACTACACTATTAAACAGGAAAATTAGATGGAATGCTTGAGCTGTTCACCACCTCCAGACAATGCCAGAGAGTGTCTTTCTTTTGTGTGGAGGGTAAGGGACTATCATTTACCTTTACTTTATCATCTACTGGCTTGTTCTCATCTGGGTCAGGCTGTCTTTCCCCAAGACGGTCAGAGAGTTCATCCAAGGCATCACTGAGTTCTTTGTCTCTGTGCTAAAAAAATAAATAATTCTGAATTAGTTACAAGTTAGCCAAACTGTTCATGGAACTCACCCAGCAACCCCATCATTTTAGTATGGACATAGTAAGTAAGTCACAGGGATAGACATCAGAGAACAGATATGCTGATGGTGGAAGAGACAAAGAGCATTGAAAATGTTTGCCTCCCCTAACCAGCTGCCTCATGAAAATACAACCAGGTTAAGGAAGTCTTTTAGTGGAAACATCAGGGGCTGCACACAAATAAGTGACCTAAATCTTACCTAGAGGCTACACACACACACACACACACACACACACACACACACATCACTTTCCTTTTTAATCCACTGATAGAGTCAGATGGGTAGTGAGCAGAATTTTCAGTAGAGCATGAATATGTCTTTGGCTACTCTAAGATCAGATTGGGGGAGGGGTGGACATGACAAAGTATAGCCATAAAACTCAGTGCCATTATGTCCCCATTTCTTGAAGCACACAACTCCACAGAAGTACAGTTGATGTCACTGAGTGAAGAGAGTGTCTCTGACACATTATGTGGGTTCCTAAAAAACTTCAGAGAACTTTGGAACTAGTGGAGATCTCTTTTTTTTTTACCTCCAGGAAGGCCATGAAAGCTAAACTGAAGAAAGCGGTGGAAGGTATTCTAGGGGAAAAAATCCACCAGATCACTGTAGTTCAAGCTAACCAGAACAACATTTCATTTTACATTTGTTTACTGTCCAATTCAGGTAAGGCAATTCACCTCCCAAGCCTGAGTTTTCTCAGCTAGGAAAACTGAGTGATACCTACAAGTCATACTGTTGAGAGGACTATGCACTGACACTCAGTAACAGTAAGTAAATAATGCATCACTATTGATCTTGTTATTGTAGTGAAGTTCTACAAAGCTATTCCAAACTATCTTAACATAATAGGTTCAAAATGTTGGCTGTCTATACCTATGTGAGTTTAGTTTATATCCATACAGATTCAATTTAAAATATGTCTAACGTCTGTATTGTACAAGACACCCTGCTGGGCTGTGTCCTGCAATTACTCTGAAAATGTGCTATCATACTTTATCCAGTCCTATTTGCTGTCCATGGGAATCCTCTGGGTAACACAACAGTATATTTCAGAAGAAACAAGCACAGGGAAGCTAAGCTAACTGCTTAAAATACATTGCTAAAGAATGAATGGAAGCCAGGCGGTGGTGGCGCACGCCTTTAATCCCAGCACTCGGGAGGCAGGCGAATCTCTGTGAGTTCGAGGCCAGCCTGGACTACCAAGTGAGTCCCAGGAAAGGCGCAAAGCTACACAGAGAAATCCTGTCTCGAAAAACCAAAAAAAAAAAAAAAAAGAATGAATGGAAGCCAGGTCCTGGACTGGAAGCCAGCTGAAGAGAGGAAGGAGAGATTGTATGAGTAAGGCGGGTGAGGAGCATGCCGGGGAACCCACAGAGACAGCTGACATGAGTCCTGGGAGCTCACGGACTCTGGACTGACAGCTAGGGAGCCTATATGGAACTGACCTAGGGCCGCATGTGGCTGACAGTTGTGTAGCTTGGTCTGTTTGTGGGGCCCCTAGCACTGGGATCAGGACCTGTCCCTGGTGTGTGAGCTGGCTTTTTGGAACTTATTCCCCATGCTGGGATGCCTGTCCAGCCTTGATGCAGGGGGAAGAGCTTGGTCTTGCCTCAACTTGATATGCCATGCCATGGGAGGCCTGCCCTTTCTGAACTGAGGAGGAGTGGATGGGCAGGGGGGAGCATAAGACAGGAGGTAGAGGCAGGGAGCAGGGAAGAGAGGAGGGAGGTGAAATTGTGGTTGGTATGTAAAATAAATGAAAAATTTTAATTAAAAAAAAGAAAGCATGGTGAACCTCTCTCTGCTATTCTCAGTAATATTTATGTTTTTTCTAGGTCCTTCTCAAAAAAGGCTTTCCTACAAGGGTGATTGTGGGGCGTTTACCCACCACCCCCACAGTTCCCCAGAGTTTTCTTGAGTGCAATCAGCAGGAAATATTAGATAGAAGGATTTATTGCGGAGAATCTTGCGGAGATAAACAGATAGAAAATAAAGGATAGCCTCGAGAGGGCCTGGAACCTATTCCAACGGGCCCCGACTGTCTCTGGCCCAGGGTTTTTATAGAGACGCCAAGGGGTGGAGCAAAAGACCTCCTCCCCCAGCACAGCCAAGTGCAGACCATCTCAGACACCTGCACTCAGGCCCGTGGTCCTGATCATCCTCTATGCGGACCTTCTGGGTAAAGCCACAAGGAACCCGAGAACAGGCTCCCACAGGTGATTTAATCATATAGCTTTTTAAAAATATTTCTCAGGATACTCCGTACATATACAATTTTTCTGACAGGCTGTTAGACACAGCAAAGAAAGTTTGAATGAATGATGATAGTTTAGTTAACTCTGATGCTCACATATAATTCATTAAAATAAAACTTTTCATTTAGTTTTACTGACATTCTAAACAGACACACACATGGAAAGAGAGATTACACATCACTGTGCTTACAATAGACTAACAGCAACATTAAGTTCTTAGGCTGGAAGTGAAATATTTTCATGTTGTATCCTTTTGTCCCCTCACAGACAGGATTTGTCATCTCCCAGAATCACCAATCTAAGTTTTTCTGTAATACAAAGTACTGGATTTTTCTAATAATTTTTCCGGTTTTCATTTGTGCTAAACAGGTGCCTCGTTTTCTTTCTTGTTGCTGTTTTAAGACTATTTCCCAAGGACGGCATGTTGCTCACCTCAGTATCAGGCGGAGGGGCTGCTGCATGGGTGCTAGGAGCTGCGTGGGTGCTAGGCACAGGTGTCTGGGAAACTACTTCAGAGATGGCAGCAGAAAGTTTGGCATCTTCAAATTCCTTTTATTAAAAAAATTATTATTAACATGTTGCATATAATATTATGACCATAATATCATTGTTTAAAATACAGGTCTTAAAACCATTTTATTTTATTCCTTTATTCAAATACATGCCTCATAGCAATCTTTAAAGCACTGATTTCCCATTTCTGTCTCTATGGTATTTTTACAATTTCTCATTTTTATTTTCTTAGATCTATTTTTATTGTTAATTATGTGTATGTATGTGTGTCTATGAGGGTGTATGTGTCTGTGAGTACAGTTGGCCATGATGGTCAGAAGAAGGCATTGGATCAACTGGAGCTGTAGTTACGTAAAGATATGAGCCACCTTATGTGTGTGCTGGGGACTGAATTTGGGCCCTCTGGAAGAACAGTATGTGCTCTTAGCCACTGGGACGTCTGTCCAGCCCATGATTTCTGTCTCTATTTCACATCTGGTATTCTAAACATCATCCAACAATCTACTCAGAGTTCCGTGACTTATTTTATATGTTTCCTGTTGGACAATGGGTTATTAAAAGTTTTTAAAATTATTTTGTAATTAAGTTCTATATAAGTTATAGATGTGTCTTTTGGGAGGGGGCACTTAAAATGTTTTTTCCAGCTTAGCTTCTGTTCAAATGAATCCAAGGACAGAGGCAAGATGTAATGGGAAGTGCCTATGGGATAAGACCTATCAAAGTTATGAATCTAGCATCCTGAAGTAGCCAAGAGAGAGTATATTCAAACGTGGACCATTTCCCTTAGATGGACAGAGGTCTTCAGGTACCAAGATGAGGGCTTTAGAAGGAGGAGTATAGCCTCATCTCTGATGCTCCAGTTAGATAGAGAAAGTTAGATCTTTAAAAATTGTCATATTCACTGTTACAGTCATTGACAAGATATAGGAATTCTATAGAAGAGAAAATTTTAAACTTGTTTTTTTTAACTGATACAGAGTAGAAAATCTGTACACATTAATGGAGTAAAGTACAATGCCAAAATGCATTTATATATTATGTAATGTTTAAATGAGGTTAAATCTATTTCTGCAAATATTTATCATTTCCTTATGGTAAAAAATTTCAAAATATTTTCTTCTACCATTTAGCAACATTTACCTCATCATTTTTTAATACATGAGTTTTTAAAATTCACAGCACTGGCACTCTCTAATACGAATACATACTGCTGAAAAGAATGGACAACAGTCCTGTTTGCTATTGCCATAGTTAGACTTTTATATCATATGTTCACTTCTGGTAACTGCACAGTGACATACTTCTGTCGCTGTCACATTGTGCTATATGCATTAAGCCATCAGTAGTGGTTTATTCTGAATGATGCACAACAAATTATTTCTGAAACTTTCTGAAATAATATTTATTCTCTGGTTCCCTTTAACATGCTACACTTCTCATCTATGTTGATTTTCTTTTTTACTCCTGTGAACTCTGTTGTAAGTTTATTCTTGGAACCAGTGCTGTAGTTTTTACTTATTATTACTGTATCAAAGGCCCAAGGTTTTCCTGGTGAATATTACCTAAAACATTTAAAAATAAATATGCTTTCATATTTTTATAGATTTACTTCTCAAATACATTTTAGAATAATTTTATTGAGTTATAGAAGGTACCTTAGGGATATTTTAGTAACAAAATAATTTATTAACTAAACAAAGAAATAGCCATTGTTCTTTTAGAACAATGAACCCATCTTAGATAAATAGATTCCTATTGCTTTGCCTTTTTCTATTCATTTTTTAATTTGTGTTTTTTATGTAAGTTTAGAGTCTCCTATTAATAAAATTTACTCATTTGTTTTTAACAAGAAAAAAGCACACGTAATGTCATTTATATGTCTTATCTCAAACAGCCATACCCACAAAAAATGAAGGTATTACTTTTGAATGTTTGTGAATTACTTTTCAGCTATTGCTAATGACTTTCCCTTATCACATTTAACAAAAATTAAAGTTTTATAATTTTAGAAAATGTCTCTCATTTTATAATAAATATTTTGTTCTTGGCAATGAACAGATACCATTAAGGGATTGCCACTTGTTCAAGGTTTTTATTTAAAGCATGAATGTATGCTAAATTTCAAATATATAATTTTGTTTTAAAGATTTCATGTGTATGAATGTTTTATCTGCATGCACATATATACACCATGTGTATTCCTGGTGTCTGTGAAGGTAAGAAGTAGGCATCAGATCCCTTGGTCCTATAGTTACAGACAGTTGTGAGCAGCCATGTAGGTGCTGAGAATCAAACCTGGGTCCTCTGTAAGAGCAAGTGGTTAAGAGATCTTAACTACTGAGAAAACTCTCTAGTCCTATTTCAATTTTTGAGACAGTATCTTACTATATACACCAGGCTGGCTTTGAACTCCCAGAGAGCCACCTGCCTCCTGCTGAGATGAGAGGCAGACACCATCACCCCTGGTCTTTAAATGTATCTTTTATATGGACATAACTATTTGATTATTTCTAGTGGCTATATTACTATGCTATATTGACAATTTCCTTGCCAATGAATATGATTTTGGCAAATAATGACTTCAGTACATTATAGTGAATGTCGATACTTTTATACCTGTCAACTAAAGTGAGCTTTACTGACATTGTCATACTTGATGAGATTTTTAAAGTGAGGATGATTATTTGTAAGAAGCAGCTTTGCAGAATGTCACAGCAGGCTAAGCAGAAAGTGACCTTTAGAAGAATAAGCAGTTCTCACATTTTCTTTAGTTTTGCTGTTTTTTTTTTTGTTTGTTTTAGGTTTTAATAATTGTACTGACTGTGTTTTTGTCTAGAATTTCTTTAAAATTCTTGTGCAGTTTCTCCCCAAATCAGTTTAATTCTGTTACTGCCTGTTACATCTTTCTTGTTTTTACATTAAATTGGTTTTACTATATTCTTTTTCCTCTATTATATTCACCAGAACGTTTTAAGATTTGACATTTGTAAGAACAAATTAATGGTTGGCTTTGAAATATAAAAACAGAATTGATGTCTGACATGCATGTGTTTTTACAAAGCACCCATGTTTTCAAAAGAAACAGCTTCTGGTCAGTTAGCCTGTTAGGCTGTGGCATGTTCCAGCATGTTAGGTGCTACATTCCACACAGGCTTAAACTTCCTACGCTACATATTATGGCTGTTAGAAAATTAAAATTCAACAGATATCTATTGAGAGCCGCTGGTAGCAAAAAACCATGGGAGTATACAGCAGGTGACAACTAGAGTTCAGAGGGTCAACCTATCAGAACCAAGGGTTCTGTTAGAAGAAACCATCATGCAAGGTGTTATGGGATTACTGCCTTTTGAATGAACTGGCTGTCTCTTGTTGTAAACTTCTTATACAGTAACAGCTATGATTCTCCCCATTTACTGTGCATTTCCATGTTACGTGTACATGTGATCTCACGATTGCATCTCAATCTTGGGCACAACTTTCCCTATACATTTGGGGTAATTGCATAACTGTCCCCAGCTGTGCTTATTTTACATAAATCTGGCCAGGGCCATTCTCCAGACAAAAGTATTTCAGCAAAGATACCTTTTTCCAAGGACAAAACTGCACATAGATAAACATTAGCTCATCTCACCCACAGCTAGAGAAAATAACCACTAGCAATTAAATCCTCAACTCCTTATCTTCACCCCGGAGTTATTTACACAAGACCCTAATTTAAGGTGGATTTACTGCTCACATTCCTGGGGTGATGTTCTAGTCACTTGCTAGTTACTGAGTTAAAGTAGCTACTTCCCACAGACCCAGGGAGATTGCCTTCAAGGTCAGGCAGGTGATAGATGCCAAGCTTCTTTCTTGTGCAAATCAAATTTTAATTCCTCCTCAGCCAGGTGCTATTCCTAGATTCCCTAATTGATCTTATGCTTTAGATGATTCTACCAGAGAACTCCCTTTAGTCACTCCCCTTTTGGGTTGTAATTGGAAGCTGACATTTATTGCTTTATGTGTGGATCCTTATCACCTCTCTCTGCAACCCTTGAATTGCTTTGCCAAAGAACTACTGCTTGGGTATACATACTGGTTCCCGCACAGCACCGGGGGAATTGATTGAGAAGAACAAGATGAGAATGAAGATGGAAAGAACTAGATAGAGATGAGAGAACAGCAGAAGGGACTGACAGCAGGAGGGACTGAGAGGAGCTAAGTAAGAGAACAGAAAAGAAACTGTGTAGATAGAATTTACTTAGAAGAATAAAGTGAATGGACTAAAGAACTCAGTGTGCTTAGATTCATTTTATATCCCTCAGATTAGAATACGTAGCTGCTTGTAGCTTCTATTCTGGACCCTGGTAGAAATCGCCTCAGGGCAGGCACCTGGGGAGAATTTATTAGATATCAGATTTATCAAATTTACCTGGTTTTGTTTTTAAAGATGAATGGCAGGAAATACATGAATACTGCTTTGGCTACTTTTAATTTAACTTTATGTTGTTTTATTTTCAATAGTGTATTCTGAATTTATTTCTTGACATTAGTATTATTTGGAAAACATTTTTAAAATTTTACTTTCCCCATAATTTCCTTTATATTTTACTATGACCAACAAGGAGGGCATATACAGTAGTTACTCCATTCTATTTAAATTATGAGCCAAAATATGAGACTTTGTCACTAGAGTTTGTAACAGTGTCCCAAAAAATGTTCTAGTCTGTTATCTGATATTTACCAAACTTAGTATTTGTATTTCATTTACTATATTTTTCATACTGACAATTTTTCCTTTGATTGTTAATTTAAAAAAAAAAACAAAAACATTGTAAAAAGTAAATTGCTTTAACTCAAATCTGCTTAGACATGTCTCAGAGAGGGGGTGACACATTCAGTCCCAAGAGCTACAGAGAAACCCTGCCTCAAAAGAGAGAGAGAGAAAGAGAGAGAGAGAGGGAAGGAGGGAGGGAGGGAGGGAGGGAGGGAGGGAGGAAGGAAGAAGGAAGGAAGGAAGGAAGGAAGGAAGGAAGGAAGGAAGGAAGGAAGGAAGGAAGGAAGGAAGGAAGGAAGGAAGGGAGAAATGACAAGACAAGAAAGGAAAGCCAGTTAACCAGGCGCTTCATACTTACAAGAGACGATATGTTTGTGGTATTGCAGAAGTCCTGAGACAAGGCATCAAGAAGGAAGTCATCACTCAAGGGCTGCAAGAAACAGAAAAAATATCAATAAAAGGAATGCTGGCATACCTCCTCTTTGGTATCTGCCATATCACACTCTGATAAGCTCACTAAAAGGGAAAGCTATGCCCTTCCCAAGTAACCAATCAGAGGCCACAGAAGACTGACTCAGAGAAAGCAGATGGCTTACTGGAAGTTGTTCCTTGGGCTCTTTTGGCAGGAGTGGCTTTCCATCCTTATCCTATTCAGAATAAAAACATGATATTAATAATTTTACATATTATCCCAAATATGGAACCTATGCACCTTATAAGGAATTAACAGGCTAAACCTACTGTATATTTTCACATAGGTTATTCATTTAAGAAACATTATCATAGCAGAGAATATATGTACTGTAATACTGTAATTCCATTCATATCTAGAGTCAGTTTACATGCATCATGCCTTCCTTGGCCAAGGGGTCTAACAGCACATTCAGTGTGGCTTGTGACCCAAAGAACAGAAATGAATGCAAAAGAAAAATATGTGAATTTTTTAAGTGGTATGTTTCAGGGGTGTATCAGCAAACCTCTCTTTTATAAGGGAATACTGGGACCTCAATCAGCTAAAGTCCAAATGCTCAGGGAGCTTGTTTTCTGGGTGGAGCACTCTCAAATTTAGGGCTCAGATTATGTTAAGCTTCAAATGTGGTTTCTAGTGGTACTTTTGAGTGGCAGAACAAAACCAATGAATTATTTGAGCCTCCTTAATAAAAGAAGATCTATAAATTAATGACAGTTTCCATTTATTTGTCTGTACAATGTATAAATGAGTTCAAGGGTACATTCAAAGATTTCTCCTAGGAAAGTGGTCAAAATGTTTTGCTTTGTTTTCTGTATTCCAAATGTGCTATGTAAATGTTTAGAGCTATCTGCTGCTTTCTTATAGCTAAGACAACCCTCCATGCCCTCTGAATTCACTTGTAGCTTTAGCCCTTTTTATAGGAGGAATCTGCTACTTCCAGACCATGTTTTAGCTGAAAAGTCAGTAAAGATCCCAAGTCAGGCATGGGACCCTGAGGGCTCCTTTGCTCTGCATTAAAATGGAAATCTACCTTTTACTACCTCATCAAGTAGCAGGAAGGGGAAATTTGAGGTCTGACCACAACAGAGAGCAGAACCTCACTATAGTGACCTGATGTGAGGTAGGTAATGAATGACAACAATATTTAAACAAGAGGTCAAGCCAGCAACCTGGAAATGTGACAAAGCACTGGGTAATTGACAATGCCTGAGATAATTCAGAGGACAAACTAACACTAAATAAAGGGCCAGGAAAGCAATCCCTGAAGTAGCATTACTATGCTTCAGTGAGGGAAGGGAGAAAGTAGCCAGCTTCCTACTGAGTAACTGCATATGGCCTGCTTCTATGAAACTAGGATCAGAGACAGATCTGTGGCCTTGAAAATGTCCTGAAGAATTTTTAAAACAATGTATGTACGAGCTGCAAATAATTGAAACTCCACCAGTTTGTGCTGCAGTATGAAATGCAGAAGTGTTCAGGATAATAAACTTTAAGTAAAGGAGAATTCAGTGTAAGATCTTGAGTTGCAAAATAAACCAGTGCATGTGGATGGCTGAGGACTCTGAATTCAGCTTCTCGAAACTGCTGTTAAAGTAAATTTGAACTTTCCTGTTGGTGGCACATTAAGAAGATGACTATTTGTTCAACTGCCTATGTGTCTGCTCTGTTTAAAATGTACACTGGAACTAATAATAATGGGATCGCTCCATTGGTCACTTGGTCTACATATCCTGTCCTTTCAATACGAAGAGAACAGGTCAACTTATCACTTTACTCAGTATTTAACAAGTCCTCATGCTTTCAACTTATACTTAAGCATTAAAAAGTTTTCTGCATAACTTCTGTTTAACCTGCAGAAGGTTTTCCTATATTGCTGGTGTTATCACGAACCACATGTCTGAAGGGAAAAATATTTGGTGGCCTAGATGTTAATTTTTCTTTATATTAAAGGAAGAAAAGGCTACTTAGGAATATATTTTAGTTTCCATTGCTATTGCCCTTGGTTGCTTCCCAGAATTTGAAGGTAAGTCCCTATTGCTGACACCACTACAATTTTGGATACAGGACTTGGAGGAACTGACCTGGAAGACTCCTCCCTGAGGACTAGCTTTCACTGTATTAGAAGATGCTATGCAAGCTGCCAAGGGAGAAAATCAGTCAATAGTCCTACCCAGCTATGATGGGTATGAACCACAATGACTAGTATGATAAGACATCCCTAAAGATACAGTAGTGACATATATCAGCTTTCTAATTAGACTTAAATCCTGCCCAATAGTAAAGAGTTTGTGTCTGGTGCTGTATACATAGCCAAGGATCCATGGCTGGTGAGGCCATGGAACTTTATAGAGAATCTATTATTGCAACTTTCCCAAACCAATATTACCTTTAACTGCATTCTGTTTGTTTTTGATATTTTATTTTAATTACAACATCTCTCCCTTCCTTTTCTCCCTTCAAACTCTCCCTTACACCCCTCCTTACTCTCCTTCAAATCTGTGGCCTCTTTTTTTCATCCATGATTATATGTATATATGTATTTATATATACATGTATATTCCTAAATATAAGCCATTGAGTTCATATAATGTTACTTATATGTATTTTGTTTTTTGTTTTGTTTTGATTTTTGTTTTTCAAGACAGAGTTTTTCTGTGTAGTTTTGATGCCTGTCCTGGATGTCTCTCTGTAGACCAGGCTGGCCTGGAACTCATAGAGATCCACCTGCCTCTGCATCCTGAGTGCTGGGATTAAAGGTGTGTGCCAACGCCGCCCAGCACTTATATGTATCTTAACTGTGTTCTTTTTTTTTTTTTTTAAGAATTATTTATTTATTATGTATACAGAAGAGGGCGCCAGATCTCATTACAGAGGGTTGTGAGCCACCATGTGGGTGCAGGGAATTGAACTCAGGACCTCTGGACGAGCAGTCAGTGCTCTTAACCTCTGAGCCATCTCTCCGGCCCCCTTAACTGTGTTCTTAATACTAATCCTTATACCCACAGAGAAGTGTAGCTCTCATCCCTCATCAGAGAAGCTTCTTGTTGCAGCAGATGAAGATTATTACAGAAAGCTACAACTGACCAAAATGCACAGAACAACTGACCGTGAGGTGTCCAGCTCCAACTGATATATCTACAACACAACTCCACAACTAAGGCTTAGGGAACATCACAGACAAACAGGCAGAAAGAGTGTAAGAGCCAGAAGACCAGTAGGTCTGCTGCAGGATTGCATCTTCTATATGATGGGAAAGCCACACTCATGAAATCTCACAATTTGATTTCTTAAGCAAGCTTGAACAATGACAATATCAGCTGACATGCCAATGTAGAAGAGGGAAATCTTAAGGGGTCTCATGTCTAGATGAAGAGCTACTAATGAATGCTGAGAGAGGAAAAAACAATATTCCCCAGGGATGAGCTCCATACCTGCTCATCCAAACCAAGTGCTAAGTCCTAAAAACAAACATACAGACAAACAAAACTAAATGACTCATTAGCTTGTATTTATATATTAACTTATGTGTATACATGTATGTGTGTGTGTGTGTGTGTGTGTGTGTGTGTGTGTGTGTGTTTTCAAAAATAAAGAAAAAGAGGCCTTGAATTTGAAGGAGAAGGGGAAAGGTAGAGACATAGGAGAAATAAGAGAGGAGGGGAAATGATGTAAATTCAGTATACACACACATATACAAAATTAAAATGAACAAATTTTAAAAAAATGTGATTTAGCTCCATATCTACTATTCTAACATGGTATTAGTGCTAATACAATTTAGGGTCAGAACATAAAGAAATGGCATCTTTATATTCTAGATCTATTATCAGCTCCCTCTTTATGATTATAAAATTTAGAAAATGATATGGGAAAATACTCAGCCTGCTTACCTTGACCTCTTCTAGTTTATAATCAGGAGGAATTGTTTCTTCTTTTTCACCAAGTTTTTCATAGTCTTTTTCTTTAGCCTTCTCCTAGATACAAGTGGTATCATTTTTAGTGTCTCCTCCTACACAATGCATTCCTCAGAGATTAAATTTGAGGTTTCTATTGTTAGCTTCAAACATGCATATGACCATTGTTAACAGATCCTCAACAGCTTCAACTTTTAACACTGCTTCCAGTTAGCAGGCTCAGATACCACCTCTCAGCCTGCTGGGCTAACCGCCTGTTGGGAGGAGTATTATTCTACTTTTCTTCGGAGCCCTCAGCAAAGGATGAATACAGGTGGACAAAGATGGGATTCATGAAACTTAGACACAGGCACTATAGTGATTCAACATTGGCACTTCCTAAGATTTAGCTTATTAAACAGGATATATGCAGTATCAGAGAAAGACCACTGATCTGCTTTACAGATAGATTTTTAAAAACAGAGTGTTAACTTATTGGAGGGCAGAGGTGGATGGTTAATAAGTCATTTTGTAGATGCATTTGAACCACCATTACTTTGACTTTATCCACTACAGGTTTTTCATCTTCTGGATTTGCTTCTTTTTTCCCCAGGCTTCCAGCCAAGGTTTCGACAGCATCATCTGGAGCCATGCTCTTCTGCAAGGACAAAGGTGGTTAAGCCTAAGTTGTTACTCACACTTACCAATTCAGAAAGGCACATGCTTATTTCAGGTCTACACTATTTTTAATAACTTGAGGCATCAATTTAATTAGAATGGAGGTTTTGAAATGTTAAGAATGTTAAAAATTAAAGCAAGTTTCTTATATTAAAAACTGTGCATGCAATTTGTATATGGACACTAAAGACCTTATAAGATCCAGCTAGAATTTGGGCCCATGAAAAAAAGATCAAGATAACAGAAGCTAACAGAAGGGAAAGAAGACAGGATTTCTGCCACCAAGCTTGGCCATGCCCAGGGGAGAAGGCACAAGTTTGTTCTCTGGTGCTTCCACTAGCCACATGGTTAACATGGGCTCAGGATTCTCCTGCTTGTGATTGACCATGCACAATGAGAATGACCTACCTGAGTCTCACTATTCTGAATGAAATATGCTCACTCATGATGTTATAAGCCGGATTTGGCTACACCAACATTTAAACAAATGAACAGGAGTACAAATGAGGCATGTAAGGGGGAAATGAAGAAACCATGTATGGGTCAAAAGACAGGACAGGTTCTGGCTTTCCAAACTATGGGTCATAAATATTCCTTAGTGGTTTTAAAAAATTATGTGAATGTTTTCTGGCCAGAACATTTTTCATAGAAAGAAAACAATACAACACACTTAACCTGAATAAATATCACATTAAAGTGTTTCTTTTTTATTTTTATTATTGTATAGGTGCTAGTTCTCTCAAGCATCTAAATGAACATATCCCAAGTACTACGAGTACTTTGCATTTCTGCCTCACTGTTTTCCTTGGGAAATGTTATTTTCACTTCTCAGTGTGACCGTGCGCTCTACATAGAAGCCTTTGCAAATTCCTAAAAGAAAAGGTTCCTTCATCCATGTTCCATACGGGAACTGTGTTTCATACGGGAAAGTTCAGACTGTGTCATAACTTGAGGTCTGGCTCATATTTGTAGAAAACTGAAAGGTATCCAAGACCACCACCATATTTCCCATTCACATTACAGTTAAGGACCAGGATACAGGTACACTGCTGAAGGTCAACAAAAAGCCTGCATTCTTCATTTATACAGGAAGGTGATCGGAAAAGACTTTACAGTGTCTTTATAAGACATCAAATAAGGAGACTAGCAGATGTAGGTCAGTTAAGGAATGCCTAGGAAGCATGTCTCAAGCCCCAGCACATCCTTAGTACCACAAACAATAATGAGAAGATACTATGGAATCTGGAACATATGTGTCCTAGAAGAGAAAAGCTAGTCATTCAGAATTCAGGTTTTGTAAGTATAAAGCAGTAGTCTCCGAGTCATCAGAGGATAGAAACTAAACCCATAGAAATCAAAATTAAATAAGGATTTAGGTAAACATCACACTTCATTCAAAAATTTAAAGAAAAGACGAAAACAAGAAACAGTGAAGGTCAAGCACAGGGCTGCTGCGCTCTTTCTTCCAACGTGGAAGGGGGCAGGATTGTGGTCATGATTTGGATACAAAGCCAGGAAGAAATGTGACACTAGACATTCAGGACACAGGGACTATTGGAAAGAGTTGTGGACCTACAAGGAGTTTCAGAAGCAGCAAACTGAAGCAAAGCAGCAGGCAGCACCTGAATTAAAATAGAAGTTAAGTGCAGATGAAGTTTCCCCGCACAGCCCTGAAGCCAGAAGAACAATGAATAGCAACTCTATTAGCTTTCCCTTCATTTTCTTGGCATAGTATGGCGACACACAGTAGAAAGTGGGGGGAGAAAGAACAAGACCTGCTCAAAACCCTTTCAGTGCTAGGGCATCACTCACCGAAGATGTTGGTTTGGGTGGTGCTGACTGTATACTGCACATGGAGGCCCGAGGCACAGCCTCGGCCACAGGAGTTGGGGATGTGTCCTTAGACTTCTGAGAAAAGAAGCAAGTATTCTGAATAATTTTAGAATTGCCTGACTAATAAAACTGAACAATAGTGGCTCAATTAGACACTATGAGATGTAAGTTGTAAGCACGAGTCTTTTGAATGCTTATTGAGCGATATGCATACCAAACCATGTTAAAAACTTTTCAGTTACTGTAATTGCAACTTGCAGACTCATTTTCACATTTGTGAAAGGAGAACATTGATAAATACATACAACATCTCAAGTATTGATCTGAGAGCATATTTTAAGTTATAAATCTGCATGAATGTAAGGAATGATACTGAATAGGAATCTCAGAGTGGTCCCTGGACTTGTAACCTCCGCAGCACTGGATATCTTGTGAGAAATATATATTCTTAGGCTCTCACCACAGTGCAGTGAGGAATTCTAGGGGCAGGGTCCCAGTAATTTCCAAATGCTTTTAATCCAGACACTTTAGCAAAGCTTTCCTACATGCAAAGCACCCGGGAGAAAGAGTAGTGCTAAAGCATGCTTTCATCATCCTTGAGAAACTGTACTGTTTACAATGACAGATGTTAGGGTTAAAGAAGCACCAGTATAGCTCAGAACCTTTTTAAATAATTGCTTTAACAGGGACACACACACACAAACACACACACAAACAAAAAAAAACCAACAACAAAAACCCATAAACAAACAAACAATAAAGCAACTAAGAGCCTGCCATGAGAATTTTTTAATAAAGGGTGTGTTGCACGAGGAACGGAAAGTACTAATAACAAAAGGTTGCTTTTGCAGAGCCTTCCCATTGAGTAATGCAGTAATGCAGTAAACCTGGCGGAAAGGAATCCACGACTAACATACACTAGTGGCATGTACAGAATCTGTTCACAGGGAGTGGCAACTTCAAGGTTGGAGTAGTAGAATGCTGTAACTAGAAACATCCTTCAAAAAGGGTGACTCTGGTGAACATAAAAGCGGGAAGGGCTGCGAGGCATGGCAATTTCATTTAACCAGCTCCGTGACAGCAATCAAAAGGGAAGCTTGGATATAAGCACTTCCCTGATGGAATGACTGCAGGTTTAAACTTCAAGAATGTTAGGGAGAGGCTGGCAACAGAAAGTATGTCTAGAAAAAGGCAAGAAGAAAACACCATGACAAAGGTGACACACGTTTTCAGATTAAAAATGAACATTAGAACCCCTTAAGACATTATTAGAACATACTTCTATTTTCTCAGCTGGTATAGATGGTTTGTCTTGACATGTAGATCGGCCAAAATCTTCTGAAAGTTGCCCAATCAGCTCTGCTTCACTCAGGTGCTGTAACGAGAAATGCTGCATTATGAAGACGCTCTGCTCTGTAAAATCATAGGACAGTATTTTTTTTTGAGGTTAATATGATTTAGCTACATTGTATTATCTAAAAACAAAAGCTAGCTTGTTAAGGTATATTCTTCATTTATTGATGTGAGGGAAAAAAAAAATGGCACACACGTATAGATTACTTGCCGCCTGAGTGCTGTGAAAGTGCTAAAGGTTTATTTACTCACCTGATAGGTCAGCTCTAGGAACTACACAGAAGTCCGTGGCGAGGTCCAGACTTTTAGTCTGGCTAATCTCACTTTGTGATGATTTTATTTACAAGTACGTTACAATAAAGTTTTAATTATTTAAAAAAAAAATAGAGTAAATCATTTTTCAAAGTAACAATGGGATTTGCTATACACCTTTATTCAAATAAGATTTCCTGTTTTCTCCAATGAGAATTGCAGTTATTAAAGGTGACTATTCATTTCCTAGCCCTTAATGATTTTCTTTCAGAATAAAGCAGAGAAAACATATTCATGTACTCATTTTCTATAACCAGGGAAAGGAAGGGAGGGAAAATAGGGGGATAGAAAACGGTCTCTGGCAGGAAAGTTTGATAGCCCCCCTCCCCCCAGCAGAGTCAGTCCATGCGGGGATTCTATGAAAATATCCTGTGGTGAAAAGGAAGAAGGAGCAGAAAGAGAGGCAGTGGTGTGAGTGCTGCTTCTAGAAAGGACACGGCTGCTGCACTGGATTCACAGCAGCCAAAGCTGAGTACAGGTGCCGGCACAGCACTCCATCACAGATGGGAGAGGGGGTCAAGAAGACACATAATTCTTTGAGGAGCTACTTACAGTTAACGCCTGGTCTACCAGGCATTAGAACACAGGAGCTATTTTTCTTTAGTGGTATATCTACTGAGAAAATGCCCATGCCCTACACATGGGCTCATGCAAGCAACACTAATTTTACTCAATGGCTCATTAAAAATGAAATGGAGATGTGAAAAGCACTTAGAGCAAGGTTAAGCACATAGCAGGTGATTAAAAATGCTGATTGGTGTCATCATGACAGGAAACTGACTATATATATTTAGGGCAAAATAAAAGTGTTAAGAGTATATAACACAGTTACTAAATCAAATTCTAAATTAAATGCCAAAATAATATAATGTAAAAGCTCTTTTAGCATTAACTTCTAATGACTGGTGAATGCTGCTTAATAGTCTGGTAATAATTCATGAGAGAAACCATCATTAAAATATATGCAAAAGAGCAGAGGCCTCAGCCTTGAGTTACCATAAGAATTCACCCCAGTACTAGGTTGCATGTGAAATGTGGTGTTTTAAAATGATCCTAATTTACACTTTATATTTTTGCTGGTTTTGAGTGCTAGGAAAATTTTCCAACCTTAGACTTTTCTTCAGGTTTTGGCAATAGTGGTTTTCCATCTTTATCCTGAAAATAAAATTAGAAATTTATTGGAGATAGAATAGAAAAATTTGCTTTGATATTCTTTTTTTGTCTTCATAATACCAATTATTTTATTTTATTTTATTTTATTTTACAATACAATTCAGTTCTACATATCAGCTGCGCATTCCCTTGTTCTCCTGCCTCCCACCCCTCCCCTTCCCCCCAGCCCACTCCCCATTCCCACCTCCTCCAGGGCAAAGCTTCCCCCAAGGACTGAGATCAACTTGGTAGATCAACTCAGTCCAGGCAGGTCCAATCCCCTCCTCCCAGGCCAAGCCAAGCGACCCTGCATAAGCCCCAGGTTTCAAACAGCCAACTCATGCAATGAGCACAGGACCCAGTCCCACTGCCTAGATGCTTCCCAAACAGATCAGGCCAATCAACTATCTCACCCATTCAGAGGGCCTGATCCAGTTGGGGACCCCTCAACCAGTGGTTCATAGTTCACATGTTTCCATTCGTTTGGCTATTTGTCCCTGTGCTTTATCCAACCTTGGTTTCAACAATTTTCCCACATATAAACCCTTCTCTTTCTCGCTCATTAGATTCCCAGAGCTCCACCCAGGGCCTAGCCATGGATCTCTGCATCCAGATCCCTCAGTCGTTGGATGGGGTTTCTAGCACGACAGTTAGGGTGTTTGGCCATCCCATCACCAGAGTAGGTCAGTTCAGGCTGTCTCTCGACTATTGCCAGCAGTCTATTGTGGGGGCATCTTTGTGGATTTCTGTGGGCCTCTCTAGCACTTTGCTTCTTCCTATTCTCATATGGTCTTCATTTACCATGGTCTCCTATTCTGAGATCTACATGAACAGCCTGGACATGAGTGGGAGTAATGAAGGGCGAGGGTCGAGGGAGAGAGGGCTTGTGGGAGTGGGAGAACCCAGCTGGATCAAGAACAGAGAGGGAGAACAAGGAATAGGAGACCATGCTTTCATATTCTATTATGTTTGTTTTAGGCAAACCCAGGATGTGAGAGGTAAGCTTATTTTTTCTTATACTTGAGTGAATTAATTTTAGATTTAATTTCTATAAGTTTCAATATAGAAATCTTTTCTAAGGATGCTATGATTTGTTTTTCATTACAAGTTACTGAAAGATTTACTGTTTGGTAAGGCAAAGAGATAAATAAATAAATAAAAACAAAGAAACAAAAGAGAATAGTGCAGTTGTATTAATGAAATTGTTTTTTGATTATTTATTATGTGTATGGGTGTGTGCAGAGTTAGTTTTTCCCTATCACATGGAATCCAGGGATCAAACTTAGATAGTCAGTCTTAGTGACAAGTGTCTCTAACCACTGAGTCATCAGGCTATCCCTTCCTTAATGGAAGATTAAAAAAAAACTCAGTTCTACAGAGCTGGGTTTGTAATCTCAGCAGTTGGGAGCTGGAGGGGATCAGTCCAAGGATGGTCTCCACTTCAGAGTGAGTTTGAAGCTAGTTAAGTCTACCTTGAGAACCTGTCTTAAAATATAAAAAGCTTCAATTCTCCAACCTCGGATTGGGATAAATATCACCATTTAGTTTTTGAACATGAGTTTTCACAATTTAGGAAATGTTTTCTCCTCTTACCAAATAGTCAAATAGGTTAGAGTTTTAATGACTACTTTAGAAGCCATGAAAGGACAAACATCCCTGGGGGGATTGGTCCTGTAGCTTCAGAGAGCCAAGAGAAACAGGTCCAGCATGCTCACAGTTAATATCTGCAGTGCGACAGCTTTGCTCCTGGTGTCAAGGGGAGGAATATCATAAGCATGATGCCGATAAGTGTGCTGTTATGCAGAGAGCTTACCACAGCTGGCTTTAACCTGTACTCAGCCGGGACTGTGTCGTCGTCTTCACCACACTTCTCCTGCCTTTCTTCTTTTGCTTTTGCCTGATAAAAATGGGGAGGAAAAAAAGCATCAGTTAGATGATGTAAGTAATATAAACTGTTATCACCTCCTTCATATACTACAGAATAACCCAGAATTGGGTTAGAGTGTTTGGAATGCTCTGTAAACCAAAAAGTGCAAGTCTGTGGAAAGCAGATGTGAGCAGGCACTGGGACAGACACTCTGCTTGGTCCAAGATTTAGGAAGTCATGATGCCCTTGAGAGTGTTGCCTCTCTGGCTCTCACTCTCCTTAGCTCACTAACTCTGAAGGGTCACCAAAGTAAATAAAGGCCCCTTGGAGGACAGTAAGTATAGGCAGAAATTAGCTGCAATTATTTTAATAGCTTTCATATATCTTGCCCAACAGGGCAGTTATTTAAGAAGGGAGAAAAGCACATATACAATTCTCTCATCTAGTTCAACAATAGTAGAAGCAGATAGTCACAAATGTGGCTTCTTCATGGAGAACTGGCTTTAATGGTTTATAAAGGACTCATTCAATAGCAGCAGGTCTTACTTCACAAGATCACTGAACCAGGAGCAAATAAATAGATTAGAAATAAGTACCTCTACAGTACACGACTAATTCTCCTCTATAGCATCTGTAATGGAATCTGCAGATGAGTCCTATAAAATACCATGTGTAAGGATTTATATCTATTTCAAGGCATGGATTTATAATTCAGAACCTAAGGTATGTGGCACAATTTATTTAAGCAAATCAGGAGTCAACTCACTGATTCCATCTCCACCTCAGCCTTAGACTGGACTGGCTACTTTCTTGATTAATTCTTAAAAATTATCAAGCAACTTTAGTTAGCCATGCACTCACTGTTCTTTGTTCTGGGACTAGAGTTGTATGTTATTTAGGATGGAAAGGTCTTCATCTCTTTTCAAATTTCAGGTTTTACTCTATTACTGTCTGCGGGCATTCTGATATGCAGCAATACTGCCCAACTCAGGGATGTATGCCATGTCTCCTTAAGGAGACTCCATGAATATCAAGGGCCATCTGTACAGGAAGACTGTCTCCATACTTCCAGGCTATGGGCAGATACGCACACAATAGGATCCATTTTTTTTTTAACTTCTTTGATCTTTATATTTTTAAAGTGGCCACACTATTCAAGACACCAAAAACACCAAGAGGAAGTCTACCATACTGCAAACATGCTAGACCAGGTACACATACCTAAAAAAAATGGGAGTGGCTTAAACGATATTATTATAGGCAAAATAAATGTTTATTTTATGGTATGATATAAGACAAAGTAGGATTGGGTCTGTTTTCTAGAGACTTCCATAGTTTGTACAGGTGCCATTTAATGGGGGAGGTGATGGGATAGCCATGGACTCCTATAAGAAGCAAGGACCTTTAGGGGCCTTATCAAAACACCAGGCTAATCATTATAAACTATCACCCCCAGACTCCATGAATTAGCTCAAGAATTTAGAGGATTGAAAGATCTTCTTAGGAAATATAGTTTAGGACTAGCAGAAAGCTAGCATGACAAAAATGTAAAGTTATCTTATTAGTTTGCTGATGCTGGTTTCTAGGACAGTGAACACACTCCTATACACACTCCAGAGAGTAATGGCATGTGAACACACTCCTATACACACTCCAGAGAGTAATGGCATGTGAACACACTTCTATATACACTCTGGAGAGTAATGGCATGTGAACACACTCCTGTACACACTCCAGAGAGTAATGGCATGTGAACACACTCCTATACACACTCCAGAGAGTAACAAGATTATTCATGCTGCTGCATGAGTTCCTTTCACGTCACTGTTTCCCACCTTTCATCTGGGTTAGTGACTGGGTTAGTTAGACTGTCCTGGGACTTCTATCAGGTTTACACGTTTCTTTCCATATATATTATCTTATTAAATTACTCTATTTATAAAAAGCCTGAGGCAAAAGTGAAATCCATAGCTCCCAGGATATAGAACCATAGTATAGCAACTCCTGGTCACACTCAGGGCTCCACCAAGACCACTCTCCTTAGAGACAACATGACTCTGAGTAATATGCACCTCACAGTGTTTGGACCCATGTTCTCTTTCTTCTGAGCACATCACATGCTCCTGGAGGACAGGGATTGTTTCTCCAGCTCCCTTGCGTTCAACATCATGAAGCTTCTCATGCCACACTGCAGCAGGTGAGCCCTCCCAGAAAGTAGAAGACAGAAACTGGCCCATAGTAGACCTGGGCCAATTCAAACTCAGGCAGGGTTCCTGGGAGTCCGGAAGACTGCCCTTCCCTGACAACTCAGAACAGGAAGTGACAGCAGAGTCAGGGGCATTGTGACATGCTGCTTGCCAGTTCCCTTTCCCTGATCTGATAGGGTAGTGCTCCCAAAGCCTTTGGTTGTCTTCCTCCAGAATTCCTGCCTAGTTAGATATAGGCCTTCTGTCCTTTTTTTTTTCCCCCAGAGAACTAATTTGGAAAAGCATACAAAAACCATAACTAATATTACACTTCAACACCAGCTACAAAGCTTAGATGGGTTTGCTAAGGGCATGGAGGCTATGAGACAAACACGCTGTAAGTGTGTGTGTGTGTGAGCTCCAGTAAGCAAGCAGTTAGTGATTGTGGTGATTGTGGCTCAATTTATTTCAACGTGAGACAATATTGTCAACCTTCCTCATAAATATACAAAAGAAGGCTCATCGCGTTCTCCCTGATCATCTCCTTCTATAAGCACTCTTTAGAAAATACATATACATATTCACAATACTCAGCAAAAGCTAACTTTACAGGTCCTCACCAGACTACTACTGTTATCATGCTTTGGCAAAGCAGATTATTGTTTCTTTTTCTCCCTGCCCAGCCCCCATCTCCCTTTCTTTCTAGAGAGGTCTCACCATACAGCCTAGGCTGCTCTAAAACGTGTTCACAATCCTCCTGCCTCAGCCTCCTAAGTTCTGGGATCACGATATATGCCAACATACTGGACCAAAAGGTTTTGCATTCTTGAAGTGCTGGATTCCACCCACTGAGCCACACCCTCATTTTTCAAATATTGACACAGTAGATGTTTTACACAAACACTTAACCATCTGCCTTGGTCGCTCACTCCCCAGCAATAAATATCTACATTTACCAGACTCTGAAAATGAGAAAATGAAGAGTAATTCTAACAATGTAAAAGAATTCTAGTCATGTGCCAGTGTTCAGCTTTGCATATGAATTACAAGGCCAGTACCTCTTTGACTTGTTCGGCTTGGCTAAGGTGGCTCTCAGGGTCTGGCTGCCGGGTGCCCAGTGAATCTGACAGAGCCTGCAGGGCTTGATCACTCATGACATCCTGTTAAAAGGGAAAAAGTCTGTGCATAAAAACAAAACAAAAAAACTCTTCAGAGTTTAGAGCTTAGATAATCCATATAATCAATTTTCTTATTTGTGAAATATATATTTTAAATACAAAAGGTGAATTGTGGATTGGGAAATTACTATATGAAGGAAAATTAAAACAGTAAGAAAAAAGGACTTACCTATCAATGAAAACTTGGTCTAAGACACCAGATCTCTTATTATAGCAACAGCTATAGGGCACACTTCAACACTTATTTTGCAAGTAAGATATATGATTATAATAGAAATGAGATTACAAAAGACTCATCAAAAAGCTACCAGCAAGTAAACTTGAATGACCCTGTTTTTCTTGTAAAATGTCTTCTGAAAGTCTGGCTCTTCAGCAAAACAGCTAAGCTCAAGCAAGTGAGAAAGCTGAAGTGACCTCTGAAGATACAATTTCAGGGCTATGAGAACTTCCACTGTCAGGGTGTGGTGCTCCCCACAGCTCTCTCAGCCATTGAGATAAAAATAAACTATTCCCTCCAGCAGGGCAGAAGCAGGGGCAGCCCTGATAGAAGTGGTCCTTAACATTATCAGCACCATTCACACAGGGCGCACCTGCCCACATCTAGCCTGGAGCTGCAGGATCAACTTTGAAGACAGAATCAGCTTGTTGCTGAGGCAGCAGAAACAGCTGTGCTGGCATTCCTATAATGATCCACAAAGCTCCCTTTAGGAACTCAAGCCTAAGATTTCATATTTCAAGAGCAGTTTCTCTGTGTTACAACATAAGATGGTCTTGTATGACAACAGTAAAGACTGTGCTTTAAAATTATTCATAAATAAGCAAAAATCAGGTAAGTAACTGTTGTCATATAGGCCCTTGGCTATTCCTTAAATAAATAGTAAAATTTATTTACTTCCTTAAAGTAAATACCTCTTCCACCTTCCTTTTTTTCTCCTGGGGAGGAACAGAACTTCTGGTAACTCCAGCAGCCTGAGCTTTGAAAACGTCCCCTGTTGATTTCTGAAAAAGAAAATTCAAAAGATTTTTACAGGTGATGGAAATTCAATTGTGATAAACAGAACTAAAACATTATTTTTATACCCAAGATACTTTCTAGCAAAGTTCTCTTTAATGGGACTAAAAACAATACCTCTTTCTTAGTTTGCTTTCCAGGCGGAGAACTACAGGTGAAGTCAGATAACAAGGCGTCTATAGCATCATCAGGTCCCATGGGTTTCTAGAGAAAAGAGCACAGAGTAACTCCTAAGAGCCAAACTAGAGATTAGGAGTCCAGAAAAGAAATAATCTTTGCATTCTTTAGATATCAAATGAGAAATGCTAATGAAATAACTAAGAAGGAAGCCTTGTTTGGAAGGCAGTGGGTGCGCCTCCTCCTTTTCCCTCCTTCTAATGTAGTTACATGTGGTTACATGTGCTCATACTACTAATAATTATTAGCATTTACTATATCTTTCTATCTTCTTGACCCCATCATCTCCACCTCCATACATATATATATATAGACAAGGAACAGTGAAACAGCCCCATGCCCACTGTCTTTCTAGGAATAGAAAGAAACATCTGAATGAGAGATTACCATGGTCATCACCTTCAGATACAGAATTGATAGGGCTTTTTCATTGTGAAGCCAGGCCCTCGTGCACACAATGCAAGTACTCTGCCACTGAGCTATAATTCCATTTTACTTTTAATTTTGAGACAGTATAATTTACCCAGGCTGGCCATGAGCTCAGCCTCCTGAGTGACTGGGATTATAGGTGGGGTTGTTCTATGCCCCCCCAAAGAAATATACACCACGGTGACATAGACCTTAGAAGACATGTACACAAACTCACAGAATCTGAAGGAGGTCCTGTGATCCCTTCCTTTTTCTGAAACAAAAATGAAAGAAGTTGAGAAGTCAAAATTAATTCTTTTGATTGATCAAAATGTATTCTCAGTCTATGATGAACTAAATTGTGTGCTCTCCCACTCATATGATGAAGTTCCGAAGAACCCCAGAATAGTACCTTATGTGGATATAGGATCTCTATATAAGAAATCCAGTGAAGCTAGGTCATTAGTGGGAATCCTTATCAAGTGATATTAATGTCCTTATGAAGAGAACAAATAGGGGCCAGAAAAACACAGAGGGAAGGTAATGTGAAAGGACTCATGGAGAAGACAGCTATCTATAAGCCTAGCAAGCAGGCCTAGAAGAGAGCTACCTCTCAGAGTTCTTAGAAGGAGCCAGCTGTTCCCAGACCCTAAGTGTGACTTCCAGCCTCTAGAAATAACAGAGAAATCTCTTGGTTAAGCTATCCAGTCTGTGATACCTTGTCAGGTTCCAAAAGGTTAACACACAAAGGGTACTTTTCAATAATAACAACTGTATATGCCCCATTCAATTTTCTAAATTTTGATATTGATATAAAATTATCTTCCAAGAAATAAATGGTGAAATAAAAGTGGAAGATAACTTACAGCCAGAAGTTCCCTGTACTCTGGAGGAATAGTCCCTTCTTTTATACCTAGTGCCTCAATGTAGGTAGAATCCATTGGGTCCTGGAATTAAATCACACATAAAGACATATTATGCAATTAATATGCTGAGAATGATATATGAAACCAAAGTACTATTCTAGTACTAATTTTCTGTAACTATTGAGATGAAAATAAATCATTAAGAAACTAAAACTGAACATAACCCTTAAGTTCTAATGGTATGCTAACAATTATTTAATTAGCTTGATAGATAGAACCCTGCACTTTAAGTTTATCATTTCCATAATTTTCTATTGAATTGTCTTTTTCTGTGTTTTTTATTCTTTATAAACTTTAGAAGTAAATATTGTGTTACTTTTGAAAATATGGTTTATTTCTAATACCATGATACATGTAATTTTTTATCACCTTTTAAAAACTAAACTGGAGCATATTTTAAAAATATTCTGCATGTAGGAATTCATAAACATTATACATCATAATTTTGCATGTTTTCAAATATAAATATAAATAGTATCATTTTGTTGCTCTGGTTTATTTTACCCAAAATTATGGCTTTATATTATATAAATGCATGATGAGGCCATTTTCCCTTTAGAAAAAGGAAGCACTGAGTAGCTTCCTATATTCTGTTAACCACATTGTTTCCAAATGTTCTGCGAGTTATCCTTCTCTGTATACACTAGTAACTCTTCCAGGCTTTCTCTCTGGAAGGGATCTATAACTGAAAGGGACACTTATCTTTAGTACCTAGTGCCTTAGCTGAGTTGTCAAACTTTTAAACTTCTGGTAGTCTGGTCACAAAAGTGGCACCACACCATGTGGCTTTATGTCATTTTCCTAATTCCTTGGTAGACCTTCATGCTATTTGTTCATTGTCCAAACAACTTTCTCTTAATTCTCTACTCAGTTGTCTTTTTCTCTGTTTATTGTAAACTTTAGAAACAAATATTTAATGGTATCTATTGACAATGTTTTCATCTAGTCTATATTTTTAATATCAGGAAACAAAAATTACATTACTTTTTAGAAATTAAGAATAGATTAACTTAAGATCATAAGGATATAAAACTCAAAATAAGTTCAAGTCCACTGCATCACATCTAAAGGACAAAAAACGAGACTTTCTGGCCTACTCAGTTGTTTCAGTGAGTGCTTGAGCACCATCAGATATTTTCTGAATCAATGCAATTGTGTAGCTGTCACAAGGCAGACTATTTCCACCCTCACCACTAAGTTTTGGTTTCTAATATCAGTGCTGATACCATCCTGCTTCTACATAATCAACAGAACATGAGATTGCCTCCTGTGCTTAACAGTCATGGCTTTACTTGCTTTCCTATTCATTGAGGATGAATTCTTGCTGGCTTCCAATCACATACCAAAACTATTGGTCCAGTGTATCGTGGATCATCTTTGATAGTTTCTTCAGGTTCCCCTAAAGTGTCTATCAGGTCATCTAAAGCAACATCTATGCCTGACTGGAAATGAAAGAGAAAGATATATAAATGTTATTTGGTAGATATATTATCCTTGATTTTTAACTACAAAACATGTACCAAATACTGTAATTTTTCCAAGCACAAAAATAATTAAAATTCAGTCCATTTTTATTATGAAGATGCAGAGTCTAGATTCTGAGTTGGAAAGACAAAAAGGCACATTAAGGAAAGAATAACCATTTCAAAATGTACCAAGTCATTAACTACAGCAACAAATTTATTAGTTCACAATGGCTACCAAGCCATTAAAATGGAAAAAAAAAAAATGCAAGGATTAGCTGTGTGGCACTTGTTGATTTTTAGTCCCCCAACTTCCAAGTTTCATACTACAAAATCTGTAGATAGCTCCTCTTCCAAATAAAATCTATTTTTAAAAATGAATTTTCCTGTATTTTCCCTTTCTTTATGAGCATTGTTGTTGATCACTTGCTTGCCCAAACATAGCTCTGAAGAGAAATCATGTGAGATCAAATGGCAAAGACATATGAACTGACAGTTTAGTCTGTCAACATGAACTCAATATATTAATGAGAGGCTTCTGCCACCTTGTTTTGTAGTTATGGATGACTCAATATGAACAGGCACCTGAAAATGGAAAGACCCTCACTACGGACCTCAAATCTAAAAGTATCACTGAAGATGACCACATTCTCATGATGGTTTTAGAACTCATCATTATTGATATATGTAATAGAAATTAGGGCCTATTAGCTTTAGACTATTTTTCCTTTTTAAATTATTGTTGTGGTTTCTTGGGGGAAATGGGATAGATTCAAAGAAGTACCTTATATTCTTTACCAATAGAGAGGTAATACAGAATACTTAAGACAACCCCCAAGATATTCTCACTCTAAAACCAAGTGACAGAAAGAGTCACTTTCCAAGTCTCAATATACATGCTGCTAAAGAACACATATTTATAGACTAGAAACTGTTAATAAGCTCTGTGTCCTGGAACTAGAGTTTCAAAACAGAGGCTTGTGCCATGAATTGGTATAAACAGTGTGAAGGCTGCACTTTCAACTCAGTCATAATTTCTTTAAACTCTAAGTCATTAAATTTTTCCTTAAAAACCACAAGAAATCAGGCTGAGACAAGCAGCAGAGGACAAAAGTGTGATGATGAACTGGCATGTGATTTCCATACCTTGCCAGATGGCTTGCTTAGTTTGGACTCCACTGGTGAAGCGGGCGTTAATGACTTCTTTTCTTTTTTCTAGTGGGGATTTAGAAGGACTTTAAAAACTTTCATATACCTTTATGAAACAGCACTATGATACAATGAAGATGAATTCAAATATAATAGCCTAGGTCATGCACTAGTCCCTTGATCTGCTCTGGATAGTCATGTTACATGTTTAGAACTATCACAAACATGAAGCCTATTTAATGATGAGAGAGAGAGGCTTGGAGAAATCAGGTTCATGGACGAAATTGGATGTGTCTGATTTGTGATAGACTAATTTAAGCCCATGACAAGTCTAAGGAAAGACAGGTAGAAAGGCGATTAGAATATTGTTTGGTATATGAAAGAGAAGGAGGTGGAAGAGTAGGGAGAAGAAAAGAAGAGAAGCGAGGCAGAGGAGGATAGGGAGGGAAAGATTGAGAAAGGGGAAAGAAGAAGGAAGGTGAAGGAGATGAAGCAACATTCCCTGGGTTGCAGAGCAAGAACAAAGCCATGGTCTGTACCAGGACTGCCTGGCCCTTTGTTCCCCATACTTGTCCTGGGCCTTGCAACCCTATTAGTTCTTTCTGAAGCTGCTACTTGCAGCTACTGTTCCCTGGGTCTTTACTTCCACTCATCAAGACCACTGTGTCTCTTGCCTTAGTATATCATTGTTCTTTTCTTAATTTTCCTCTCTCACCATTAATTATTGTGATTCCTCTCAAAGACATCTAGTAACTTTCTTACAACCTTCCTGCCTCTGTCCAGACAGTATCTCTGAGGAACATCACTGTGTCAGCTCTCACCTCTCACACCTGCCACAGAAAGGGAACATTCTGATTCTGTGTTTGTGCTCTTGCCCTGTCACCTTGGGCATCTCTTCTGCTTTGTTTCCAATAGCATATATTCTGTATGTTTCCGGCTTAGTATGGTGGTCTATGCCAAATTTTCTAGGACCAGGGACTAAGCTCTTGGCAGGAGCTTATTACATTGGTGAGGCTATTCTATTAATTTATGGTCATCCAGAGCCATGTATCATTTGAAAGCATCATATTTAGTAAGCAGATCCCAGGCTGCCTGCATTTGTACACCAGCAATGACATGCATGGCAGTTTGAGACTTCCCAGTCACTTCCCCTGTCCCTGGGTTTCATAGTGATGCGAGGACAACGATGCTACCTAACTAGGGGTTGTGAGGATTGTTAATGATACTTGAAAAGCACAATGTAAGTACTTGCTATACAATTAAATATTAAATAATCAACTGTTATGCTTTTAGTGTTGAAAAAAAGGTAGAAGTCAGAACCCCCTTCCGGGAGTCAGTTACCACCTTGTGTAGACACACTCACACACCTTCCTCTTCCTTCTTCCTGTCTCAATCTTTTCCTTTCTCTCTATCTCCATTATCTCCCTCCCCTCCTCTTTCTCCCTCTTCCATTCTACTTCTTCTCTTCTTCTGTGTACCGAACAATACTTTAATTACTTTGTTACATATCTTTCCTTAGGCCTGTCATATACATATTCAATCCAGTCCATCTTGAACTAGGCACCCTTTCTCCACATGAATTCTACGAGCTTCTATTGATTTTTGAAAGGTAACCAGAGGACAGCGCTACAAGGCCCCCACTCCACTCATCCCACTCATAAGGAGGCACTTGCTCTCAGTGTTGACTGTGCTTGGACCACATAGTGAGAACTTCCAAAGTCTTGTGTTATAGCACCTGTCTTATCTTACTTCAGTGTTATCAGCCTACTCATGCCAGACTCTGAAGCCCCAAAACATTGTACATTTTACTTTACCTCTGCCTCTTTGGCCAACTCCCTCCTGAATCTGAAGGTTCCAGCTCTGTAAAAACTAACTAGCTCCCCCTTCTGTTCTACTCTAAGCCCCACTATATAATTACTCACCAGCACCACTGAGACAGGCCCCAAGCAACCTTCCCCTCCCTGTCACTACCCACAAGCTCCACAGCATTCTCTCCAGCAGCCTTAACCTGTCTTTCTGGTCTTACTGCCGCCTCTGGACTCTTTGCTTTATGACACTGGAATGTGCTTGCACCCAGAACTGAAAATTTTCAGCACTTTGAAGTCTTTGCAAGCCTGGAATCCTGGCTGTCCTTCCATGCCTACCACAAAGGTCTATACCGTCTCAAAGTCCTGTGGATCCCCCAAGTCAGATGAAATCCACTCTTTTCTCACAAAGTGTCTCTCTATAGGAGTCTCTCTTATTCTGTCTGAGTTAAAGTTCCACCTACTTCGACACTAGATGGGATAGCCTGTAGCTAGCACGTTCTAAGGTCAATTATAAAATGCAACATACTAAAATAAGACAGCTCTAATTAATCCTACTGAGTTGAGGAATCAGTAGTAAAGTCAAATAAAATAACTTATGGAAAGGACCAGAATCAAGCCAATGCATAACAGAATTCCATTCAAACTTAGTAGAATCATTTAGCTTTTACTGATAACTTGGGCTGGTTTATACCTAGAATAAAACCTCAAATTTTGAATACATTTAAAAGAATTTGTTGTAACATATCTAGTCCTTAACCTTAAATCTACTCATTTGCAAATTAGATCATTTAAGTACACCCACAGTAACAAGACTATTCCAGGGGATGGTGGGGTCCTGAGGGAATATACAAATAATTTATTGCAAAAACCCATATGTGAGTGTTTCTACTTAAAAGTTTTTATGAGTTTGGTTAAAATAACGTGCCTGGTATCCCAAGATCCAAGAAAGCAAGATGTTTCAGGGTATGCGTCACACTTTTTACCTTTGCCTGTGACTTTCTGCACACTTCCAGACTGGCATCTGAAGCTCCTCCAAGGCTCTAAGGCAGGCTTCCTGGATTGGCCAGGACATCTACAATCATGCTAAGAGGGCTTGGCAAGCTATCAACTCATGCCTCTGCTGTGCCTCTGACTTAGTGTTAAGGCTGCTGATGCAAACATTCAAAGCTGAGTGTAATGTCTACTTACACACTTGTGAATGTTTTATGTCCTTGATTTCATACCTCTGACTCTGGAAGGCAGGGCCTGAACCAACTCACATTTTAATTCTTTTAGTATATCAGGCTTTGTATGCCAGGGGCCCAATAAGTATTTAACGGATATACACATTTCAAAAGTATTTTAGTATTTTTCTCTCTTTAAATTCCCAAAACATATCTTCTTCACAAAAATTCCTACACAGTGCCCATTATTTCTGAATGTCAGGTTGTCTGTTGTGTGCTTCTTAGAACAAGTCTGATAAGCAGGGAGGATCATGTTACATCTGCACGTTTGCTCACCTTGTCATCCACCTTGTCTGATGCTGCAGCCACTGTCACACCAGCAACCACACCCCCTCCAGCAGCAGGAGCATCTTGTGATTTTGTCTGAGAGCAAAGATAAGAGTGACAGGACTAAGTAAGTACCTTTGACTATGACCAAGATCATGAGTTTCAGCTGTCACCAAGCCCTGCCAGTTTGCTTTCATGGAATCACTGTCAAGAGAGTTTACTAGCTTCTTCTGCATGTGGTGCGATGTTGGGCACAACACAGGGCTGGGCTCAAGAGCCTGCAGAGTCCACTCAGGTTACACAGATGTGAAAACCCCATTGCACACGGCCAAAGAGGCAATGTGCTGTGGTAAACTGGATCCCACAAAGGAGTTGTAGTTGTTCCTGTCAACTGATGTCATCAGCTGATGACATGTGAACCCAGTGTTCCAGATAGTCTGACTTTTAAGAAAGGCTGTAAAGTGAGATTTTATGTGAAATGTCCTGACATCTTTTACCAGCATCTAATTAAAAATAATTTTGAGACCGTTAAAAATAATTTTCAACATTTTTAACCAAACAAGGAGTTGTATTTAACTCCCAAGTCATGTATTTGTGAACTCTGATATAAAATGCATTGTAAAATGGGCCTAGTTTCTATCTTCAAATGTTCTGAATGAGAAACATCTCAAGGATATTTCTTCTTCTAAGAGCAAAGTGCCTTTAACTGTATAATTACAGAATAGATTTCTGAGTTTAGGTTTCATGAGTTCTTCTTCCAAAAGATCCTAAAAATGCATCAGGACTTCTGTGTAAAAGCAGAGGGAGTCAGTCAAGCTGCAGTCTCAGGTGCTTTGAAGGTTGAGGCAGGAAAATTATTTGAGCCCATGGATTCAAGCATAGATGGGGTAACAAACACACACACACACACACACACATACACACACACACACACAGTGGAAGGGGAAAGGGAGAGGGTGAGAGACAGACAGACAGACAGACAGAGAGATGGACACAGAAAGACACAGAGACACTCAAACACACAGAGAAACAGAAAAGAAGAGACAGGGCAAATATGAACGAGAATGCAAGGCAATAGTTCTCTGACCCAAGTTTAGAGGGGACTAGGAGGCAGCCTCATTTCAAACCTTTCTGTTTGGGAGACACAAGAGTCTGCTACGTGAGCAGCATGAGAAGGCTGGACAGTACGTTTCCCTAAATCTATTTGCTGGCCTTACTCAGGCCCTCCATAATTCCACATTCTTTCAATGCATCTTGCAAAACCAGTGCAGAAACAGTACCAAATCATTACAATACCAAACACATCCAGTGCAACCCCACAGATTCAACCTTGGGCCAATAGGAGCCATATCCTAATAGTACACTGATATTAGTTGCTTCATATTTATCAAGCTCACCTTTGGTTCTGCTGATTTTTCTGACACCGTCTTCTCATTTGATCTGGAAACTGCTTTTTCTTTATGAGCATGCTTACTTCCTGTATCTGATGTATGCTTGGGAAGGTTTTGGGGCTGAAAGCACACACATATATTATTAACATGATGGTGGTTTAAAACAGCTCAAATATTTTTCTTTATAGAATAAGGGCTGTATATAACAGTTGTGTTTTTTGCAGTTGCGAACTGCACAAATATCAATTAGTGTGAAATAAATGCCATTGTACTTTATGTACAAAATCTGAAATATTGCAAATCCTCCCCAAACCATCATTAAGAATCACTGAACATGCCAGGCAATGATAACACACACCTTTAATCCCAGCACTTGGGAGGCAAGCAGACCTCTATGTGTAGCTAGAATTTTCCTGCCTTGCCCACAGTCAGGACAAATCTTTGTCACCCGCCAGTCCCACAGCTGCTCAGACCCAACCAAGTAAACACAGAGACTTATATTGCTTACAGACTGTATGGTCATGGCAGGCTTCTTGCTAACTGTTCTTATAGCTTAAATTAATCCATTTCCATAAATCTATACCTTGCCACGTGGCTCGTGGCTTACTGGCATCTTCACATGCTTCTTGTCTTGGCAGAGGCTGGCAGTGACTCCTTCTGCCTTCCTGTTCTTTCTTTTCTCCTCTCTGTTAGTCCTGCCTATACTTCCTGCCTAGCCACTGGCCAATCAGTGTTTTATTTATTGACCAATCAGAGCAATTTGACATACAGACCATCCCACAGCATCTATGAGTTCAAGGCCAGCCTGGTTTATAGAGCTAGTTGCAGTACAGTCAAGGCTACACAGAGAAAAAATATTACCTGGGGGGTGGGGGGGAATCAATGAACACTGCTATTACCACACGATGGCACTGGGTCAGCTGAATAAACAAGTTAGTCTCACAACAGAAACTGCTACACAGGGTCAAGTCCTAGTAAAAAACGCTTACCTCTGAGCCTTCCTTTGCCTTTCTTTCTTGGGACTTTTTCTCATGAACAGATGGCTGTTAATTTCAAAGAAGTAAAAACTGAATTAATGTATTGGAATCTATTATTTTTATAATTATATTGGTCCACGAATACAATTCAAACTAAACCACTCTGTCCTCAGGAGAAGCTCCAGGCATACACAGTATCACCAGTGACCTGCCAACAGTCTCCATTGATGGCAATTATCAGAAAAAGGAAAACTGAGTCTTTCCTATAGAAAGATGTCACCAAAGACACACATTTCTCTAAACTATGGGCTGCTTTGCATATTCCTTAAAACAGATCAGTAGTTGTCAGACTATCTACAAAGGCATCAAAAGATTAAGGTGAGCATTAAGTTTGCTGAGCAGTGATGTGCTCTCTGCCCCCTATGGAATTCATTTTGAAAATTCTCTGTCCACAGGAGATGAAATATGATCAC
The DNA here is from genome assembly GCF_004664715.2 of Peromyscus leucopus. Lineage (NCBI taxonomy): Eukaryota > Metazoa > Chordata > Mammalia > Rodentia > Cricetidae > Peromyscus > Peromyscus leucopus. The sequence continues at coordinate 2,920,200 of NC_051076.1, read as the reverse complement.
ATCCCCAAAAGTCCAATTCTATAGACATTTGGTAGATAAACCACAAGCACTGAACTATGGAACAGAAGACAACTTTCACCTAGTTGCTAAATTCTTCCCTCTAGAATCTACTATGCAAAGGCTGAAGGCAGGGCCCACTGATAGAAAGTCCCTTTACAGAATCAGATAAGCCTTACTTTTCACCCCATGGCCCTATCTATGTGTCTCTGCTTCCATGTTCCACTCAGGTCTCTGCCCTACAGAAAACCCTGTGGTCTTATCTAAGTATTTGCTTACACAGTTGAAAGAGTGAAGTGCAGTACCGCACTGAAGACAAAGATGTGCTGCTGCTGGCACTCTGGAATCACCTTTCTATGGAGGCAGAATGACTTTCAGAATGGAGAGCCAGGGAAGCAAAAATAGCTGTTCCCAGGGGAAAGGTCCTGAGTGACTCATAGCATCTTCACCATCCCAAAGAAGACTGTCAAGATTAATTCACTCTCTGTCATCCAAAGATCTAGGGCAGGTTCAGCACACTGCTGCTAGTGTTTCAAGCTACCTCTAACTTGCACTGTCCTTTGTCCTTTTAAAATATTAGTGTGTGCGTGCATGTGAGTGTACATGTGTATACATGCATATGTGCCTAGGTATGTTGTGTGTGTGTATGTGTGTATGAGTGTGTGAGTGCATATGTGTAAGCATGTGTATATGTGTATAGGTGTATGAATATGCATGTATATTTGTGTAAGTACATTTCCTGTGTGCACATGTATGCTTGTACACACATGTGTCATGGTAGAGTGGTAGAAGTTAAAAGGCAACTTTCAGGAATTGGTTTTCTCCTTCTGCTGTGGGTTCTGGGGGTTGAACTCAGGTGCTCAGGCTTACATAGCCAGCACGTTTATCTCCAAGGCCATCTCCTCTGCTTGACCTTTCCTCCTTTCTTTAAAAATATTCATTAAAATCTAGATTTGAATAAAATAACTTGTGAAATATTTTGTTTATAAAATATTATATATCTTTTTAACAATGTATGCATTTAATGTTGTAAATATTTTATATGCATTCTAAAAATGTATATTCAACAGAATAGTCAAAGTTATTTAAATTAGCTGACAAATCCCTTTACACATATAGGAAACTACTAATTAATTGTTACTAAAAAGGGTCAGAATAATTCACTCACAGACTTAAATTATTTACCTTACTTGACTGTGACTTCTCAGACTCTGTTTTCACAGCCTAAATTTAAAAAAATAAAAAAAGAAAAGTTAAAAAATAACAATGGAGATACTTTACTGAGATTGTAATAAGTTTTCTTCAACTAAGTAATTTTGCTATTACTATCAATATAAAATTTATGACTTAAGTTGACCACTCAGTTCAGCTATTACTAGTCATAAGGCAAATAACACTTTATTTCTTGTTGTGTGTATGAAGGATATACAAAGAGTTTTACTAATAACATTGTAGTAAACACGGAAGCAACATAAAACGTAAGTCTTCCTCCCTCAAATCCAAGGGTTGTCCTTCCAAGTTACTAATACAAGTTAATAATTTTTTTTATCTTTAAAATGCTTACCATAGATTGAGTTCAAAGTATTAAAAGAGTAGGATGGCAGCTTCGAGGCACAGAGAGCAGAGCAGTTATTTTTAGTACCAGCATGTGCTTAATGGTTAAGCCTAGAGGAAGCCTGTGATGGAGTCATGCTGTTACAGATGACTGTGGACTGGAATTACAGTGTGTGCTGAGAGGATGAAGTGACTAGTAAACAGAACTGCCAGGCACAAGTGAACCACATCACCTGTTTTCTGTGCCTTTTCTTGTCAGGCAGATGAGGTCCTTCCATTTGTTTGCAGACTGGAATGGCCTAACAGAAGAGCATATCCCCAAGAATGATTTCATGTTCATTCAAGATCCATTCTTCTAGCCTGACACATCTCCTCCACAAACACATATCTCACTCTTATGGGATTTAGGCACATAAACACCTAGTACCAAGCAAGTCTTTCAGGTTGTGTATGTTTTTTCATGAGGATTTCATCTACAAAATTAATTTTTTTAACTTTTTTTTTTTTTTTTTTTTTGGTTTTTCGAGACAGGGTTTCTCTGTGTAGCTTTGCGCTTTCTGAGCTCACTTGGTAGCCAGGCTGGCTCGAACTCACAGCGATCCACCTGGCTCTGCTTCCCGAATGCTGGAATTAAAGGCGTGCGCCACCAACGCCCGGCCCAAAATTAATTTTTAAGGTTACATCCTTGTGTAAAAACTATTATATTTCTATCTGTATTTCCCATGTTTGACTATGACAAAAAAAAAAAAGCCACAAGTGTCATTATCAGCTTTTTGAAATTCCATCCATAGTTTTAAAAACAAATTGGTAAATTATGTGTTATATTCCTGAGTGTAGAATTGTATTCTAAAGTTCTAAGCATGCTTCTAAAGGGCTTCTTGGTGCAATATTTTACAGACTTGGTGACCTGTCCAAATAAACAAAGAGAATAAACCTCCATAAATGCATACAACCAACACAGATGGAGGCAAGGTAGAAATCAGAACTTGATTCCTTTTTATAGACATTCCAAGGCAGTGACCACAAATCAGTCCCAATGTCTCCCGTAGCCTTTTCCCTTTTGGCTGCTTGAAGACGTCCACAAAACTTCAACTTAAATTGTATTATTTGAAGAAGCTAAGTAAAATACTGTTTTAATTTATCATGTCTGATGCTTTGTTGGTGAAGGTACAGTCATCTTCATGAAATGCCTCCTAGTTACACAAGTATTCCTATTGTTTGGGGGGGGGGAATCAAAGTTTATTATTAAATGTTTCTAAAGAAATTTGGGGTTCTTTCACACTGTGTCTTTGCTGATGAATTTTTGTTTACATTCCTCTGTGAATCTTAGTTTGCACAAATGTAATAAAGGCTAGCATTATCATAATTAAAATTTATTAAAAGCTTCAAATTCACAATTTGGTAATCAAGATATTGCTTGGGAAACCTTTAAACTACAATTAACACTGTGTATTCAGACTTAAGAAACTTCTAGTATAATGTACATTTAAATCAATAATCACAACAATGATTTTTGGTAGTAATGGTGCCAAAGTTAATCCTAATGGGACAAGTAATACATTAGGGCCTACCCATCAGATCACAGTTACCAGGAGTTTTCCTAAGTTCAACTAACCACTCAATTGTTAATGGGCGTGACTCACAGAGAAAATATTAATATCATACCTCTTTTCAGTAAATAATTCAAGATCTAAAACATCAAATAAGTGCCCAAAAAGAGTGAGTGATGGAGCTGGAGTTGTGTATTTAGTCACAGGGCTTCATGGTCTCTCCACTGGCCAGCAGTTCACTCACAGTGGGCATTGGCTTGGGACAGGCACTGTTCACCATTTGTTTCCTTATGCAGTCCTCTGAAATGGGTGCTATTATCCTTTTTCTTCACATTGTACAGATAAGGGAACTGAAGCAAAGAGGGACTGTTCAGTACTGCACTGGTAAAGAAACAACATTCTCTGATGTGCTGTCTGGCTCCAATGTCCATGAAGCACAGATTGTCAGGAATTACATCAGGACTACAACTTGTCTGACCTTTCATCCTACTATCAATGGTATGACAACCAATCTAACATTCCAGGGCAAGAAATACAGAACACAGGTCTAGACACACAACCTTCTTCATATATAGTCTGGCCTACTTGAAAAATGTAAACAAGACAAGGATTTGTAATTACTGTATCCCTGAATTAGCATATTTTCATTAAAAGCTTAAAGTATTTGCAGACATGAACCTATAAAACTCAAGATCCAGACATCTCCAGGAAGAGGTTACTACAACCATCACTGCATAATCATGAGAAACAGCAGAAGCAATGAAGATTCGATGATTGAGAGCTGTGTGATTGAAATACACCAAGGAAAGAAAATAGAGAACAAAACTAGTTTAAATCAGTCAATGGTAATACTTCATTACATGTGTCTCATTCTTTGTCCCAAGCCCTCTCGTCCTCTCCTGTGTTCCTTCCTGTGGGATGACCCATCCCTAACAGGCTTGAGCGCTTGAGGGCTTGAGGGCCAGACAGCCCAAACAAGTAATAAAGATACTTTCTGAGAGCCAGCCTGGGTCTGCCTGATGGTCTTAGCAACAACAGCTGAAACATGATCTGGAGATGACCTGGACCAATGAGAGACAGCCATGTCACACCAGCTGATGCATATTCATCAGACCTCCCCTCAGGGTGGGGTGGAGGGTATATAAGGTTTGCCTCCTCCTAAATAAACTGAGCTTGTTGTTTGGACATTCTCCCAGAGTCTGTATGGTTTGGCTCTGTGCTACTTGGCCCCCACCCCCAAAAGAACAACAGCAAGGTCCCTACTACACCTTCCTTCTTCCAAGGTTTTGTTTGTTTTGGCTGCCAAGAATTAGCATGATTGATGACTTGTGACGTTCAAGGATTGCTAATACATGCTCTGGAAACCATGGGACCTGGAAATAAGCACTAGCCCTCAGGCTGCAACATGTGATCACAACTGAGCAGCAGCTACATGAACCAAAACAATAGAAACAGCTCATATATCTGTCTTTCCTAGCCACTGATGGCAAATCTAATGGTGTTTTATTTTGCATTTTGTTTTGTATATGCTTCTTCTTTAGTCTTTTAAGATTAAGATAGATTGAAGCAGCTAAGGACATCCCTCAAAAGTATAGTATGTAGTTGCTTGCATACATGAAGCTTCAAGGTTCAATCCCCAACACTACAAATATATGTATGCATATTTGTATAAATGACTTTTAAAAATAATTGAACAAATGACAACTAATTAGTTACTGATAGTATAGTTAATATTTTAATATGATTAAGAAATCAATATAAAATACTAAATAAATATCGATATCAAATACTAAATAAACAGCCAGGGAAATACAAAATTTGAAGCTAAACTTTATAAAACTTAGGTAAATGGACACTCTCAGATATTTGCACAGTTCTAATTCAAGATAAGGCAAGAGGATCCCTAGTAGTAACTTCTTTGCCACATCCCCTGGAGCAGGAGACTGCTGAGGCATCATAGTGACAGGGGACACAGACAGCAAACATGAGCTGGAAGCTGTAGATAGAGCGATCTGATAATAATGGAACTGGGAGCTCTTAATGCAGTCAAATATGGGAATACACAAACAAACAAGTTGAGAACACTTTGCAAATGCCTCCTTTTTAATTTCTACCATTAAATAGTTCTAAGAAACAGCTTGAGTCTAAGTAACTAAGGTGGAGACACTAAGGCACCTTCAGTCATCTGTCAGAACTGGACTCACTCTTTGCAGCAACTATACTTCTTTAATTCTTCTGAAATTCCAAGGAATAAATATAAAAATAAATACCTAAGAGAGCTCTAAGGAGTTTGTCATAGAGACAATACTCTCCTCCATAACCCACATATCAGAAAGCATCTCAAACCATCAGTATCCTGTTCTTTTGCTTCTGTGGTCACTTAGTATAAGCTTTTTCTATTCTAAATGTCTACCAAAATATTACAACTGTTACCAAAAAGACAGAGTCCCTATTCATTCAGTTCCAGAGGAATATACTCAGAAAGATTATCTCCTTGCTCTTGAAAAATGTAATCAAAGGCAAAAAGTTCCAACAGTGACACTTTTGAAAGATTCTGAAACAATAGAAACCTCTTAGAGGAAAATTTGCACAAGATTCCAACTCAGGAAGAAGCTGCTGACTTCCAGATTGTGAGCTTCCTAAGCTAAGCAACCCATCTGTCAACAAGCATATTTTTCACAATCAACTTAAAGTGCATTTGTTCAGGCTTCCCCTTGAAGGTTCTTTACCTTAGCTTCTGTGGTACTCATACTGGGAAACTTGCTGGCTGCAGCAGATGAAGCTGGCACCTAGAAAGGAAACAAAGAGTCAGACTTGCCATAATCCCCACTGTACTGGCTGGTTTGTGTATCACCTTGACACAAGCTATAGAGTCATCAGAGAAAGGAGCCTCAGCTGAGGAAATGCCTCCTTAAGATCCAGCTGTAAGGCATTTTCTCATTTAATGATCAATGGAGGAGGGCCAGCCAATGGTTGTTGGTGCCATCTGTAGCCATAAGTTTTCTCAGGTCCTCTCAGGTCCAGTGTCCTGCCTGGCCCTACAGTCCTGCAGTCACTTATAAAATAATCACTCAGATGATTAATGTTATTTACAAACTGTATGACCCACGGTGGGCTTCTTCCTTGCTAGCTCTCTCATCTTAAATTAACCCATTTCTATTAATCTATGTTTTACCACATGGCCATGGCATTACTGGTCTGCTGGCATCTTACTTCTCCTTCGGTGGCAGCTGGCATCTCTCCAGACTCCACCTTTCTCTTTCTTGTCTCTCTCCTTGGATTTCCCACCTGAACCTAAGCTGCTTGGCCAAAGCAACTTATTTATTAACCAATGGGAACAACATATATTCACAGCATACATAAAGATCTCCCCCAGCAGCCATCCCTGGGCTGCTGGTCCTAGGTTCTATAAGAAGGTGGGCTGAACAAGCCATGGAACCAAGCCAGTAAGCAGCTGCTATCCATAGCCTCTGCATCAGCTCCTGCTTCTGGCATCCTACTCTGTTTGAGTTCCTGTTCTGACTTCCTTCAATGATGAACAGCAATGCCGAAGTGTAAGCCTAATAAACCCTTCCACCCCAACTTGCTTTTCGTCATAGTATTTTGTCATATCAATAGAAACCCTAACAAAGACACCTACTTAAAATTATCCTCAGCTTTTCTTCACACTGCCCCTAACTTTCCACCTTGGTTTTGCCTAATTTATTTTATCATGTTCACAACATGTACACAACTCCCAATATGTGTTGCCGGACATGGGATAAAAGTCTGTGACCAGATCAAATTGGCTCAGATTTAGAGTCTGTTATGTGCTACATAATATTAGGCAGTTACTGAGTTTCTGATCTTCAGTTTCCCACACACAACTTTTCTTCAGTAGATAACAATTACCTTGCAAGTTTATATACACAATTGTTTGGTAAACTTTGTTATAACTGTCAATACTATTTTTAAAAAGAATGTGCAGCGGCGTTGCGCACCCTTTATCCCAGCACTCGAGCAGAGCAGCGATCTTGTGAGTTCGAGCAGCTGGCTACCAAGTGAGTCCAGGAAAGCGCAAAGCTACACACAGAAACCCTGTCTCGAAAAACCAAAAAAAAAAAAAAATAAATAAAAAGAATGTGCACTTTGATACTTGTTAGAACCCTTTATAAACTTTGTTTAAATCCTAGCTGGCTCTGTTATTTACTAGTACTGTGACTTTAAGCCTCAGTTTTTCAGATATGTAAAATGGGACATAGTGTCTATTTCACAGGTTTTATAAGTATTTGCAATAATTGTGTAAAATTTCTGCCACATTATAAATGTTAACAAAATTACTAGCACATTATTCCTAACAGGACATAATTTGAATGTGAAGGAAGCCCCAAGTATATTTGAATACTTGGTCCCCAACTAGTACTTTTTAGAGAGCTATGGAACTTTTAGAAATGGACTCTAGCTGGAGGAAGTGGGCCATTAGGATGGCATGGTTAGGGGATAGACTATATCTCCAAACCCAGAAGCTAAAATAAACTCTGCTTTCTTTATGTAAATTCTTTCAGATATTGTATCACAGCCATTAGTAACTTATCTATCAACCTTATCTATCAATCACAGCCATTAGTATCTTATCTACCCATCTATCAACTCTCATCTATCTATCTATCTATCATAACAATAGAAGAAACAAGTATGTAACATGAATGGCAATTGTCCTTTTAATGCAATATAAGAAAAAGAAGATGGAAGATGGGTATAGAGAGAATGTATTGCTGTATATCTGTCTCATATAGAGCACAAGACTTAATAGCCCTCCTTTGGAATGCATGGGGGAGGTGGAGTCCTACAAGTGAATAATCTAAGCAGTGGGTAACACCTGAGCATATGGATGCATGTATGGTATTGAGTACTATTCCATTACTTAGCTTGTATCATTGTGATAATATTAAAATAGGCATTTATCATGTTGGCAAATACCAATCCAGGTTCACTTAAACCTTTTCACATTTGAATTCATTAGGATTTCCAGCTCAGGGATTCCATCTGGGAAAAAGCTGTCTACTTAACCAATCCACTGTCAGTAATTAGTTGTGACTATCAGGAAGATGGGAAAAGTCTATAATGTGGACCTCACTCTGTCTCCAATACCTGGCCCAGAGCCACTTCAGAAGCTATATTAAGAGCAGCATAAGCTTGTCACTGCTCTTCTCCCACTCACATTCCCATTCAAGGGGATGGTAGTATGACTCTGTTACTACCTGTTGCCCATGACCAAAATCACTTACCCACATGCATGCATCAACTAACACTATAGTTGAACTATGGTAACTTACAGATAGAAGACCACAGTTTTAGCACACTAACTTTTTGAACAAAGTCATATGAACTTACTTATTTCGAAGCACTCATAGGTAGCAATCAGGTGTGCCTTTCAACAGCATGAGCACACACACACACACACACACACACACACACACACACACACACACACACTGCAGGCACCAGAGTAACCGCTTTCACATTCCCTTTGGGATAAAAAAACATACAAAGATTTACCTTACAGCTAAATTAGTGGAGAAATATATGAATATCCATATTTTTTTGTTGAGAATAAAATTTGTTAGAGATTAAAGGGCTCATATGTAGGAAATTCCACCTTCACAATATGAAGGTAGAAATGTTCAAATTTCTAACCAAATTCAGTAAGTCCCTATTCCTTCAGTTGTTTTCCTCATCCATGTCAAACCAGCAGCAGGAACAAATTCTGTACATGAAAGTGCTTTTTATGATTAAAGTCTTTAGGCAAAGATTTAAATTAAAATTTTATTTTAATTAATTAATTTATTTAAATGTTACTATTATTATTTATTTTATTTGTATGAGTATTTGCTTGTATGTAAGTATTTGCTATGTACAAGCCTGGTGTCCAGTGGGAGTCAGAAGAGAATATCTTGTTCCCTGGTACTGGAATGATAGCTAGTTGTGAACCACCATGGGTGTGCTTAGAATTGGACCAGGATACTCTGCAAGGGTACCAAGTACTCTTACCCATGGAACCATCTCTCCAGCCCATTAAATATTAATTTTTAAACATATAAATTTATTAAACTGTTTACAAAATCATATATCTTCAGGTTATTCCTGCCTAACTAATATTGCATTAAATAATCCCTGAAAGTGAGCCTCACGTCCAATAATGGAGACATTCAAAGGCCCACCAAGAATAATCAAACCTCTCCATATAGAAGCTACAAATAAGTATGGTCATAACAGGACGTTTGCTTAAGGCATTGGCTCCACCTGTCCTCAGCATGGAGTCCTCCATGGAAGTTTCACATTAAGACATGTCACGTTTTCCAAAACTGAAATACAAATGCTGATTCTCAGGGACTGGGGCAAGGGGAAATTATGCTACCCCATTGACCTGCTCAACTCTGGGTTATTGCATCTTGTTCAGCTCTTATTCTAGAAGTGAAGGTAAAGAATGTTTAATGTTTATTATCTCATGTAAAGGACTGAATATGTTTTCATTTTGTACCACTTGAGTTGCCAAGCATGAATGTAAATAACAAGTGAAAAGTTAACTCCTAGATTTTTAAAGGATGTGAAGCTTAGCAATGAATGACCTTGTTAAAGACTAACATGTAGACTTTAAACAGATGAGAAAATGGAATCTCATGTCCAGGAGTAACCACAGTTTCCTTCATTTTATGTGGAAAAAAATGTGTGTACCTCTGTAAAGTTCTAGGGATACTGGGGTGAGACAGATTGATATGCCTCTGAAAGGTAGAGCCTAGCCAGGGTTGGCAAGAGTTAAACAATCACTCCAGCAAATCAGTGTCTCATGAAAACTCCGACCATGAAACCATAGCAGAGGACTGCTGAGACAGGTGATTCTGAAGGTATGACAGATTATATGGTGGCATAGGACAAGGAGGAACCACAAAGGCAAAAGGCCAGTGTGATGGTTTGAATAGGTATGGCCCCCACAGACTCATGTGTTTGAAGGCTTGGCCCACAGGGAGTAGTACTCTTAGGAATTGTGGCCTTTTTAGAGTAGGTGTGGTCTTGTTGGAGGAAGTGTGTCATTATGAGGCCTCATATATGCTCAAGCTGCGTACACAGTCACTTCTACTGCCTGGGATCAAGTTGTACAACTCTCAGCTCCTTCTCTAGCACCATTTCTCTTTGCACTCCACTGTGATAACAGTCCAGCAAATTAAATGTTTTCCTTTACAAGAGTTGCTGTGGTCATGGTGTCTCTTCACAGCAATAGAAACTCAAACTAAGACACCCAGGGAGATGCATCCTTAAATAAGGCATGCATAGCTGTATATGTCAGCACCAATGCAAGTCCACCTGTGTCCCTGTACTACAATGCTTAGCACCATTGGTCCACAGAATGTCAAGGGGCTGCCAGTTTTCAAGTATTCCCATACACTGAAATGCCTCCATGGAGCTAGCACTGGGTGTCAGACCAGAATGCAGCTGAAACAACACTTGCCCTTCCAAATATCCAAGGAAATTTCCTAGTACCCAGAGTAGTACTAATTCTTTATAATATGAGCTAAGGCAGAATCAGAGTAACAAGCATCAGAGAAATGCCCTGATATAAATAATGCACCATCCTCCCATTCAAGAGCCATTATTTAAAAACACTGCTCCAGGACTTGAGAATACACAGACAAAATCACGTCCTTGAGGAGTTGAGTCCAGTGAGGCAAAATAATCACCAAGGTTTGTCACATAACTTAGGTGATTTAGCAGAAGTGTTAAGAATTTTCTCATAGGATATGACAAATGTTTGATCTTTAAATAAAGTTCAGGTCAAACTCAAGCTTGTTATGAGGCTGCATGAGAAAAGACCATTTGTAAAGGTAGAGAAGATTTTTGGCTCTGGGAACCCTTGAAAGTTCTGATAAATGGGAAAAGGTGGGAGAGTAGGGCATCTGATAAAGGGATAGACTTCTGTAATGATCTTTTATCCATTGTGTTGATGTTAACTCCAGTTTAAAAAAAAAATATTTCCTCAGCTTTTTACTTCTCTGGCTACAGAACAGAGACCTAGCTTAATGTTTGTCTGCCAGAGGCACTTGGCTTCTTTTCAGGCATGTTCACGTCTTCCGTGATCCTCACTACTTCTGCTGCAGCCAGCCAGGCTCACTTCAATCTCTCCTCACCTCTACCTGCTGATTCAGTTGAGAAAAAACAGAGTGGAGCATCAGATGTACTAGATTTTTGTCTCCTAAATTAGACCTTGCTTCCTTTTCCAACTAGCAATACAGCCTTAACATTTCCCCACATGCAGCATTGATGGCCCTTCATATTCTTGGGCCTGCCTTTGTCGAAAGTGACCAAGACATCAGGCCCCATGCCTGAGCTCTTCCTTTCTACTTGATAATTCAACAGCAGCTTCATCATGAAACATTGACCCTTTTCACTTATTGGCTGCTGTCAAACTGGGAATCTCAGGTTCTTTTCTCATTCTTCTGATCTGCTTCCTTCTGGAAGCTTCTTTCACCTATTCCATGATCCTTACTACTCACAATCCCATCAGTTACTATGACTTTTAAAATGATGCTTTCTTGGAATATTGAATTCTCTAGAATTTTAAGTATCTTCTATTGTGTGAGCAATTCACTTTATCTTATCAACAAGCCTGCTTTGTCACGAGACTACCTTAGAAAGAGAAACTGAGAGAGACTCAGACTAAGATTCCTGCTTTGTCACTTATTTACCCAATTATTGAACTCTTTGGGGCCTCAATTTGACATCTGTAAAATGGGCATATCACCCGTTGGCTTTGGACTTGTAAGAAATTTATCCCATTCAGAATCACCTGTATTCAGGAGTGTTGGTTGTCAACCTCCTATCATTTCATTTTTTTTTTTTTTTTCCATTTCTACTGCCGAACATACTCCTGGTCTAGTCACCCACACCAGCACTTAGATTATTCCAAGGTTCTTCTAATAGTTTCTGGGCTTTGTTCTCTCCCACCTGCATCCCTCCCTATTCCAATTTATCTCTCAATCATTTTGATCTAACTAATGTTTCCAAAATAAATAAGTCATCCTATTTCCATACTAATAATATCAATAGTCTTCTAATATATGTTGGATATAGTTCAGTGCTTTCTGTCTTTTTTAAGTTCTGCATCATTTGATCTGTTTAGTCATTCATTCTCTTACTATGACTCCCTACCCTATGTTCTCTCCCACCAGAATGGAGTCCTGATCATCTCATCAGAATCTTAGCAGAGAGCCCTATGCTCTAATTCATAGTGGAATGGGGGAAATCTAGCTTTAAGACTGCTTGGTGGAATACAGCTGACCATTCAATGCATGCACAAACTCAAGCAAGTTATTTAGCCACTCCGTGACCCAGTTTCCTCAGAGGCAAAATGAGAATAGTTATAATTTTTATTAGTTAAAGCATTTTGAAAACTGTTTTAAGGGTAAGCTAAGTTATGTGAATGAATGATGACTGGTAAATAGCAACCACTTTAAAATCACTACTTATTGTCAAAGCTTCACCATCATGCTCCTCCCATCTGCCACCTCTCAGCTCTTCACCATGTCATCCCTAATGCCTAGGAAATCTTTCATAATGGTTCAAGGTATAATCCATAAATTCTATACTTCTCACTTAAAGTGTAGTCACATATTCTACACTGGAGGCTGACCCAGCTCTTGTGATGAACGTGGGTCATGATTTATCAATGAAGCTATAGGCCTATCAAGAAACAAGGTATTCCCACTCTTTCCAGTGCCTATTACGGTGCTGAGTACAGGTTAGCAGAAAGGAGCTCAAAAATCATGGGTTGATTGAAATCTTGATTCCATTTTTAACTGCAAATAATAAACTATAGTTTTAATGCATTGTTTTTTTTATTTTAGCCTACAACAATTATATAATATGTCATAAGATTTAAGTTTCAGTCTTGGTGGCTTCTTTGCGCCCTGTGCAGAATGTCAGTTAAGCCTAAACATCGCCTGACTGTGGGACCAGGTGCTCTATGGGGTTATTATAAGATCCATTTCTATACCCCAAAGCAAAGGGCAATTTGGACAAAACACAAAATACTAAACCCTATATAAATTTAATAAAAAGACGGACAAATCAACATTGATTTTTAACTTCTAAAATTAGCACTACTAGATGTACAAGAGAAAAGCAAGTCATTTATTTCTGATTTACAAACTAGGTTCTTGCTTAGTAACACGTTTCAACTAATATAAAAGAAATCAGCTGTAACCACAAGATCTCTGAAATAAAGAAGAATGTGCACTGTACAAGGCAGCAGCCAGGCCCATCCCAGGTGGTGTGTACCCTGCCAGTTCCCAAAGCTGGCTTAACAGAAGTTGCTCATTGTGCATTTCTATGAGATCTGCACATCAATAAATACAAATTATTAGTATACAGTTCAAATGCAGCACTGTGTGAACTTTACTGCATGATCTCTAGAAAATTTACTTACAGACTAGAAGAGAAAAGTGGCAAAGATAACATATTCTGAACATTTCATCATTTACATGACTACTGTCACTATTTAGTTGTTGAACATCTTAGAAGATGGAGATCTAGACAAACAAGCCCCTGAGCCTCTTTGTACAGGACACCTTTAAGAAACAATTAGTAAATGCCTTATTCCCTAGCAAGCACCTTTTTAGGGAAAGCTACACTCTCTACAAACAGCAATACTGCACCCAGTGAATACAAGTTTACATGTTTCCTTAATAATGGGTTATTCACTTCAGGGAATGAATATATAGACATTCAGATTTGTTTCCTGTGTGCCATGCTGTCATACCACAGCATACCTTTGTGTACTGTTAACTATTAAATAATACAACTGTGCTTTAATAACTGAAATGTCTTGTGGGGTCATTTAAATGAACATAGAGGTTACCAGAATGATGCCTGTAGCTACAGTTTTCCTGCCTGGCCCACAGTCAGGACAAATCTCTCTTACTCGCCAGTCCCACAGTCGCTCAGACCCAACCAAGTAAACACACAGAAATTTATATTGCTTATAAACGGTATGGCCTCAGCAAGCTTCTTGTTATCTAGTTCTTATATCTTTTTTTTTTTTTTTTTTGGTTTTTCAAGACAGGGTTTCTCTGTGTAGCTTTGTGCCTTTCCTGGGACTCACTTGGTAGCCCAGGCTGGCCTCGAACTCACAGAGATCTGCCTGGCTCTGCCTCCCGAGTGCTGGGATTAAAGGTGTGTGCCACCACTGCCCGGCATAGTTCTTATATCTTAAATTAACCCATATCTATTAGTCTATAAGTTGCCACATGGCTCGTGGCTTACACTGGTACCTTACATCTCACTTGTCACGGCAGCTGCTGACAGTGTCTCTCTAACTCAGCCTTCCTCTTCCCAGAATTATCTTCTCTGCTTATCCCGCCTATACTTCCTGCCTGGCTACTGGCCAATCAGTGTTTTATTTATTAACCAATCAGAGCAACACATTTAACATACAGAACATCCCACAGCAGATGCCAACAGTAAAAGATTTCTAAACATGAAATGACAAAAAGTTAATTCAAACACATAAGAATAATCGTGGGCTCTAGAGCATTAAGATGGAGGGTTTGGGACATATTGAGAGCTGTGCAGTCTGAAGGGCTCCAGGAAGGCCCACTGAAGATCTTTGGCAGGATCCTCCCAATTGGAGGTTGGTGGAGCTCTGCCTAAGTTTCAGGCCTTCTAAGAGTTAAAGATGTAATCTCTCAGCTCACTGCTCCTGCTGCCCTGCCTGCCACTTGCTGCCCTGCCTCCAAGCCATAATGGACTCCTATTACTCTACAACCATAAGCACAAACAGACTTTCTTCCATTAAAAAGAAAAGGAGGAGGAGAAGGAGGAGGAAAAGAATATTAAGGAGAATTGTGAAGTGCCCATCCATGTCACATGATGGGACTTTACTGTGGCCTTGATTCTGAACACACAACACAGCCAATCTGCACTGTGCCTGAGATCACATCATTCAGTGGCAATAAATGCTTCCAGAAGAACCTCAGCTGAGATTGTAGGCTACCATTATATTATGAATTACAGAGGTTTTATTGTACATACAAAGTTTCCTGATTTTAAAGACACATAATGACTTAACTGTGGAAAACAAAGACTTAACATTTCCTTCTTTTCATTCCTCAACATGTAAGTATGGAATTAGTTTGAATTGTGTTGTGGCAAAATGTTTGGTTTTCAAAAACTGCTCTGTGAGTTGCTGCCTTGAATTTCACAAAAATGTAATTAAGTGAATTTTGGCTTGGGATTAGGACAGAGTTTTCAATAATTTTTTAAATAGTCCTACACACCTTCTGCCATTTTGTACTATGTATTTGTGTGAAATAGCACTCTCAGGTCTGAAAAGTATAGAATCAAAACACTGACCAACTACAGACTACACTGAAGATATTGTATGTCCTTCAGTACCAAGTGTTCAATCAAGACTTAATTCTTAATGTAAAAATGAACAATCACATCCATCTTATCAGTCTGCAATTTGACTTTTGTCTTTAATAGTAAAATTATGAATATAGCAAATAATTATTTCAGAATAAAATTTCCTTGTGATTTATTATCAGTAAATATTCAAGTTGTATACCTATTCTATACACTTTGTATCCAGGGTTATATAAAATTTCTTGTGCTAAAAGGGGTTATGGTGGAAAAGGTTTAAGAACATATAGTGCTTAATATAATAAAATAGGAATCTGATGACATATAAGCAAATGGTCATTTATAAATGAAGGTGAGCTTTCTCAGGAGAATACAACAGTGTGCTAGCAGGTTGTTTATACATCAGAGCATAGTAAATAACAAGGCTGATCATGGGGTCTGGAGAGATGGTTAAGAGCACTGGATGTTCTTCCAGAGGACCCGGGTTCAATTCCCAGCGTCCACACGGCAGCTCACAACTGTCTGTAACTCCAGTTCTAGGAGATCTGACACCCTCACACCAATGCACATAAAATCAAGTTAAAAAGTATTTAAAAAAAAAAGTCTTATTTGAAAAAAACAAACAAACAAACAAGGTTGATCATGAAAATACCTAGTGTAGAATTAAACATCATAGGTGGTCAGCAGAGACAATCTGCACTTCTCAAGGATGGTTCCAAAGATGATTAGGAAAGGCTTGACAGAGGAAGAAGATAGTATTCACTGCATATTTAGTGCAATGTAACCAATAGGGAGGTGAGGAGCTACAAGATTCTTCCCCTTGTACGAACTGGGTCAAATGGTTTACATAGCTGATTTCAGGGTACCTCTACAAACACTTAGGAGGTAAACATCATTATAAGTAAAAGAGCAAAGTGAGGCTTGTAAGTGATGGACCCTTGGTTTGAACACAAACCTGATAACAAGGTCCATGAACATTTTGCTGTGACAAATTCCATTCCTTCACTTAAAAAACTAAAAATAGTTGGAGGTTGCAAAAACTACAGATGAATGCCTGAAATGAGTAAGCATTCCAGATGAGTAAAATAGCTTAGGCAAACTTGGATATGGAGAAATCCTGCAGCCACTCCGTGCAGAGTGTAGCAGATCTAGTACTCCAGAATGAAGCAATCTGAATATCACCTTGGGGGAGGGGTAGACAATGACAGCTCAACTGAGAATGTCATACATTTATGAGGTATATTAGAGAGATGAATATATTTAAGATGAAAATAGAGTGTCAAAAGTCAAATTGTTCTTGGCAGTGGAGCACACATGAAACTTTGGCCTCTGATGTAATCAAAATAAACAGGCAAATGTTGCCTAGCAACTGGGACAATAGCCACTGCTGATGTATGATCTCAACACAAGCTAGGAAGATCAGAGAGTGGGTGACTATACTTATGTGTGTCTGATTATAAGTCCTATCACTTCTACAAGCTTATGAAGGTCCACAGAAGTCATGAAGCAAAGCTTTTCTAGTAAGTCAAGCTGTTCCAGCATGGCAGGCAGCCCTGTTACCATTGCTTTAAGAAGTTTCATACTAATTTTGTTTATCTTTCTCAAAGAAGAAACTGTCTGTCTTTGCAATACTGGGATTATAGGTATGTATCACAATGTCTGGCTCTGAACTGTGTTCTTAACACGAATGTTAAGATGGCAGATATTATAGCAAGGTTCTCTTATCCAAGATGACTTTCAGAAGACCAAAAATAAAATGGGGAATGAAAAATAAGACGACACCTGGAAATTCACAATACACAATGATCACAAGTTAAGTCTTCATAAATACTGGAGTCATCGTGACAGTAGAGAGAAGAGTATGTGTGGGTCTTAACTCTGTATCCTTACTGCATGAACTGCTGTGTGACCTGCATCAAAGTCCTGAACTGTTCTGTGCCTACTTCATATAGCAGTGCCTCCCAGTTTATTACTAATTCTCTCTCGTTTCAGGCAGAAATGCTTCAGTAGGATAGAGTATATTTTAAGGTACGATTGATTTGAAATTGAATTAAAAAATGTGGTCAATTGCCACACCAACTCTAGTGTCGTCCGTGTGTCATGAACAATTATGTCAATAATAGCAGACAGGAGATACGTGTCCCACAGGACTAAGCTCCCTGGAGGTCCCTGGCAGAGTGCCTGCGTTATGCTTCCTTCTCAGAGAAGATGTACTTCACAGGTCATGAGCTCCCTGGGCTATGGGTTCTGTATAACTGCTTTTCGGATAATGTTCTAATTAATCTATGAAGCACAGCCAAAATTAATGAATGCTTGAGTTGTGAACTATGGAGGAAAGGGGAAGCTGGACATGGATCTTAATCAGATATAACAAAATGAGCTATTTTTTTAAAGACCCCAAGCCGCTAGATAAAAAAATGTATAAAGGTTCAGGCACTTCTAGGGAATGAACACTCACCCACTAGGGATCATTTAGGAATCCCAACTAAAGTGATTTATGGTATAAAATGTTATCTCATAGGAAGCAGACGGTGGGCCCCTCTGTTAAGGAAGTTCAGCATGGAAAACTTAAGGACTACAACAGAGCCCCTTCCCCTTACAGGAGTAAAAGTACAAGAGTCCATATTCCAACAGGTCAAAAGGTTTTATATTAAAAGAGATATATAGTTAAAAAAAAAAAAACTAAAAAGGACTTAGAGAGGATCTACAGCATCCAAACTGGCTAAGTGGGTCATTAGAACCAAAAAAGTAAAAGTGCATAATAAACTAGATAAGATGAAGGACACAGCTGCAATCGCAAAAAAGTCTACACAAGTCTAGGGACTAAGTTTAAAAAACACAGACTGCTCTTTGGGTCATAAAGTTCTTGTGGGTAAAGGGATATTTCTAGCACCAATTAATAATTGTGTGCTTGTTGTTTTTTTTAAGATGATGTAATTAAATTATTGCCAAGCTCTTATTGTTCCTTGTATGACTTGATAGTTTTCTTTTCTGTATATAAACTACTGATTTGCAGAAATAAAATTATAGCAGATTCAAACCACTTCTGAGCATGTTGTCTGTCTGTCATTCGCTGAATCCTTGCCTTCCTGACTACCCAAGCCCTGGTTCTCCTACAGTCGTGATACCCCTGGTGGGCCAGTCCGTGGCAGTCAATGACGGTTACCTTTGAATGTGAGCAAAAGTCTATAATTTCCTACATACTAAGGGAATTTTGGGTTATATACTACTATTAATTCTACAGTATAACAGTATTAATACTACTATTAATATATACTACTATTAAATAAAATATATTTTTTTATATTCAAAGATGGTGAACACTTCTTTCGTGCTGCCTATGTAAGGGATTTAAATAAGCCCAACTAAGCTAGTATCTTCTGTCTTAGGGTTAGTATTGTTGTGATGAAACACCATGACCAAAATCAACTTAGGGAGGAATGGGTTTATTTGTCTTAACATATACCAGGTCACAGTCCATTGAGGGAGGCCAAGCAGGAACTCCAACAGGGCAGGAACCTGGAGACAGGAACTGAAGTGGAGTCCATGGAGTGCTGCTTACTGGCTTGCTTCTCATTGCTTGCTCATTCTGTTTTCTTATAGAATACAGGACCACCAACAAGGTGTGGTACAACCCACAATGAGCTG
This sequence comes from Peromyscus leucopus, assembly GCF_004664715.2. Lineage (NCBI taxonomy): Eukaryota > Metazoa > Chordata > Mammalia > Rodentia > Cricetidae > Peromyscus > Peromyscus leucopus. Next base: position 2,901,058 of record NC_051076.1, on the reverse strand, counting down.
AGCCCTCTCCCAAAAATAACTAATTTAAAAAATACCCCACAGGCTTGCCAATCTTATGGGGGCATTTTCTCAATTAAGGTTCCCTCCTTTCAGATGACTTTAGCTTGTATCAAGTTGACACAAAACTAACCAGCAGATCTCTAATTCTAATCAGTAATTCTAATCAGACATAAACATAAAAAAATCAGGCAATATTAATACAATGGGCACAACAATAAAAGTATATGGTTGATTTCCATTGTTTACATGAATTCAGATACAATTTCTGCTTCATACAACATAAATAAACTAAGTATAGGACTGCATAAGATCAGTTACTAACAATAACCAGAATTAAATCAAATCTTCCTATCTGTGTGACACATGTTAAATTCTCTGGGGCTATGTTTTTTATTTATAAATATGTCTTTATATAAATATGATATATTATATGAGAATACAATATATTAAAATGTCTTAATACACCTTCACCTTATGAATATACAAATACTGAGAAGAATAAATGAAATATTATGTGAATCCTTTAGACTAGTAGTTGTTGGAGACCACCTCTGAGCATACTGGAAGATGATTGGCTCACAGTGATGTCAGAAACAGACCTAATAGCTAGAACTGGGAACTCAGTATCTCAAATGAAAGGAATCCTGGCTGCAGGCCTTGTACAGAGTTGTTGGCATAAAGCTGGGAAATGCAAAGACCAGACTATCCACAAGCACATATTAAGCAACACCACCCCAATAACCCCTGCCCTGGGCAATGGCAATGCACATTTTCTCCGGATGAAACCATGAATTTAAAAACACACTTTGACAAAAAGGAAAGCCACACCTATGCCATTCAGAAATCAAATCACTCTCTCCATGTGGCACAGGGGTTTCAAGCACATGCATCCACACACATAAAACCTGAATGATCACAGGTAGGATGTTTTATGAATGAATATCTAGTAGAAACAGGTCTACAACACAAGGAGATAGACTCCTGGAAAACAAGCTTCCCTAAAAAAGTTTCAAGTCATATGTTTCAAATGCCGTTGGGGAAGAACACACTATTAGTGAAAGTCAACAGTTTCAAACACTGAGGAAATGATCTTCAAGGGCTGAAAGTGTTCACCATCTTTGAATATATAAAAATTTATCCCACGGGACTTTAAAGACAACAAAGTTATATGAAACAGACTTTATACTTTTTTAAAGTTCAGAGACAAAGGATTGAAAATGCCACATCATTCATAGACAAAGATGTGAATTATGGTAGGCATCCCTGAACAGGAACATAAGTGAGTGGATGAGACAATTGCAGATATCAATCTAACTACAGCAGAGAAAAAGAGAGGGAGAATATTAAAAAGTCACAGTGGTTGACAGTATAAATTATATCCATGAGTTTCAGTTCCTTGTTGTAGGGCCAGCCCTCGGAACTGAATAAATCTTTGAAATTGTGTCTTATAAAAAAGGCACACCTCTAGAAGATTATAGTATGTGACTAATGATGGCTAGTCTTTGAAACTAATGAAACCAAATGATTTTATTTGTCCTGTTCATATTGCAGCATAGAAAAAGCACATATAACTAGAAAATGGACTAATAATTCTATTTTCTGCAACTTTCTCTGGCTACACTCAATATAGCTGATGACAACGTAGAATAAGAAAAAAGCCGAGCTTCCAATTTTTCTGAGGAACAGTATTCTTTCACACTTTTCACAGCAATTGTTCAGTATATCCTTGGAGGTATCAGGGTTTGGTTACTTGAATCACTTGTATGAGGAACCTCACTCTATCACAGGGTTCGGGGGTGCAACAGCACACTAAGAGAATTTGCTGTCTTCTATGTGATTCAGAACTCTAATTCTGACTGATGTTTTGCTGTGCTGGGAAGACCAGAAGGCTGCTTACAGATGGGATCTTTGTAGTCTCATTCCTACTCAGAGCAGTGGTCATCAAACTTTTGATAAATGTTAAGAACTTTTCCAGAGATTTAGATTCTTCAGTGGCCCTGGTTGGGTGGCCAGAGAAAGGGCTTGAGAAATTTCTCAAGAGAAATTTTAACAAAATTTATCCCACGGGACTTTAATGCAGATACACTCCAGTCGACACTTCATGAAGCACTGCCCAATCGATTCCAGAAAGTTGGGTGACACCCCTAGGGTAAGACTGGGAGAGCATAAGTGTCATGGTTAATCTAGAGTCATCCTAGTGACCCATTTCCTCTGTTTGAAGGCCTTCTCTTCTCTGAGGAGATTCCAACTGCTAAAGCACAGAACACTGTGTCTGAGGAGACCTTTATTAGATATAGCTACATTCATCACTCTTTTGATATCCATCAGAAAGTCTCTCATCAATGTTCCCTTCACCATTCACCTCACATATGACCCATGTCATATGCACTGACTATGGAGCCTACATAACAGAGGCAAATTATATAAAGTTAACTCAGTGAGCTCAATAAAAGCAGATATGAATCCTTTCCTAACATGTAAATATCTCCTCTCTCCAAATAAATCTAAATATTGGATTTTTTAAAAATACAGATTGTATGTAACCTTGGCTGGCTTAGAACTTGCATAAAAAAAACAGGCTAGCCTTGAATCTGCAACACTTCTTCTATCTGTGCCTTATAAGTGCTTGTTGGATAGAACACAAAGGTTTCCTTAAAAGACTGTTTTACTACCTGAACTCTAATTGACAGGGGTCACCTGTCAATTTTTTTATTTTATTTTTTGAAACAGGGTCTCACTATATATCACTAGTTCTTCTGGATCTCGCTCTGTAGGCCAGACTGGCCTTGAACTCACAGAGATCTGCCTGTCTCTGCCTCCCAAGTTCTTGGAGTAATGGCATACACCACCACATGTGGGCTCAAAGTTATATTTTTAATCTTTATGACTTTAAGAGTATTTCAGGGGCTGGAGAGATAGTTCACTGGTTAAGAGCATGTACTACTCTCTTGGAGAGGACCTGAGTTCAGGGAGCATATAGCCATCTGTAAATCCACCCATGATCCGCAGCCTACAGTCTCTATGGGCACTCATACTCACATGCACATGTCCACACACAGATACACACACATACATATAATTTAAAAAATCCAAACTTAAAGAGTATTTCAAAGGGATTGGTAATAAAGCACATAACTACTATCAACTCTAAATATTAAAAACTTTGGAATGAATATATTTGAACCATTTGTGTGAAAGGAGCTAAGCAAATAAATTTTCTAAGTAAGCAAAACTGTATGTGATTCTTCTTATCTAGCTAAAGTCACAAATCCTCCAGATGTTGGATGCCAAATATAAAATTAGAAACTAGACTGAAACAAATATGTCATTAGAGATAAGAAAACATGGGATTCCAGAGCAGGTGAGTCTAGCTGCCCATTAGGTTGCCTCTCCTTTTTTTACACCTTTGTGTTCTTGGGAAGGAAAATAAAGACACTAATGTGTACAAACCAAGATGAACAGCTGGAAAGAATGACTCTCAAAGCTGGTTTGGACTGCTGCTGTGAGGCTTCCAGCTTACCCGTAGGAAACCCCAGGACAAAATGAAAATTTCTGGCATTCATGACAGTGGATGGAAGCCTAGTCTATGCACAGAGAAAAATAGTAAAGGGCATCTCACTAGAGAGTTTTAGAATTATCCAGATTAGTTTTATTTTAGTATGAACAGAGTCCCTGAACACTGTTGTATTAATGTAGAGACTTTTTTGAGGTTAGAAAGAAATAGTAAAGTAACATTCATTATTTTTCTCTATACATTGCAAATAGTTTTTGAAACTTAACATGCTCATCATTTGACTAAAACTTAAAGAGTATATTATATAAAAGATAGAAATAAGGAACAGATAATAATGCAACAGCATCCTGGGGTTCTGTTCATATTAAAATAAAGCTAATATATTTTTGCAATTCATTTAATGTAATATTCATTGAGTAAGTGCTTTGTGGAAGGCACTATGGTAGATGTGTGGAGTTTCAAAGATGAGGTTGTGTTTCTGGCAGGTTCACAGGATAGTAAACTTTAAATTCTGAAAACCAAGGTTACTGCAGCCAAATGAGACTGTAATAATTTTTCATGCATTAAGACTCAATGTTTGGGAAGTATTTTTCAGAGAGCTGTTGAATATATACTAAGAAATAATAAATGGGGGTGGATATTACTTTCCTAATCTTTAAAATGGATACAATAAAAGTATATTATATTTTCATCACTACCATGTTATATCAATACTCAGGGTAAGTCAGAACACAGTATTTTTCAGTAAATGTAGCAATGAGTATTAACATTGTTCCAAAACAAATTATGCTAGCCTATTTTCATGGGGTGTATTGCAGTCACTTTGAAATAACTTATTACTGTTTAGTATAGACAACAGAACACTACTGTGCATGAACTAAGCAATGCCTCTTTGCTACTAGCATGAGTACAGTTGTTACCTAAATAGCTAACGTTCAAATAAATAGACTTACTAAAGTTCTAGATGTTATAAATTATCCTTAAAATATGAAGTAACAGAATAACTCAGAACTGTCACAGAAAGTGCCAAAATAAGTCCATTGAAAAGCATTGGGTAGCTGATGTACTTTCCTTCAAGCCATTCAGAGGAACGTATGAAGAACAACTGTGCTTTCCCAGAAGTCCTATAAAGCATATTAGAAAAATATGTTGTTCTCAGGCCAGACAAAAGGATGCTAATACATATGTTCCAGATTCACATCATCTCCCAAACGAAGGAACTGTAAGCTATAAAAAGGGAGAAGATGCAAAGACATATGTGTGTACAGGAAATACAAGCCTGGTTTCATCAGACAGTTCATATTTTAGGAAGGGAAGTATTTCTACCTAAGAAGTGGTAAGGATATAGGTATAGCTGTTGTTATAAATCATCAATAGGGAAACTAATACCTGACCAGTTTTAAGAAGCTAGCTCAAACTCCTTTTTCTTTGGTTTTCTTTTGGTTCCATTCTTCTAAATTATTGTTTTATACTATACCTCTTACATTTTCATTGTGGGGGAGATATATTCTTGTCCAGTTCTACCAGAGACTAGAGGAATTGAAATTGAAATTAGTGGAAACTAATTCTATGTAATCAGCTCCTTCCATGCACTAGGAATCATCTCTCAAAACTGAACTGCAACACAGACAGCATTCGTATCAGAAGGACTGCTTCATAAACACCATCTCACAGTTTGCAAAGCACAAGTTTGTAACAGACACAAAAATAGTTAAAACAGGCGCGCGCGCAAACGCACCCGCACACAAACACACACACACACACACACACACACACACACACACACACACACACACACGTGCGCGCGCGCGCTTTCCCTCTTTAGCCTCTCACCCCAGTCTCTTCTCCTTCTCCATCACTCTCCAATGTGAGTTTTCTAATTTGCTAACCTCTGCCACTTCACTTCAGCCCTTTATGCTTCTAGAGCCCAAGTGTAAACCCTTACCACATCCCCATGAAATCAATACTCCTTTCAGATACTGAAAAATCAAACTCATTCCCACAAGCAAAATATCAGCTCTTGGCCAGAGAATACACTTCCTGCCTCTGAGCAGTACGTGCCGCTCCTTATTGAACTGCTCTGCAATGCAGAAATTTTATCTAGAAAAATATTCTGTCTGACAGGCAGGAAGTTTCCAGAGCTTCTGAATAAGCACTGATGCACAGGTGGTCTGTTCTTAAAGACTCCTGGCTCCCAAGTCCTACTGTATAAGGGGGAGCTGCATAAACTCTTGGCCTCATTTTCTCAGGGTGCATGCACAGTGGGAATAATGAGCTTGCTTCTCACAGAGTAAACAATTGAAGAATGTGGGGCCCTAACACTTCGGGAGACATCCTGAAATCTCTGAGAAGACACCATGTTTTTGAAAGAGCAGAAGTCTCTATCAGTGATGTTATCCTACTACAGTCTTGGTTTGTGTTCAGGGAAACAGAGCTAAAACATGTTACAACACTTGCCCTACCACACCCAGTATGTGTCAGGTACACAGAAAGGTCACGCACAGTGAGCTCATTCTCTGAAACAGAGGTCATAGACTGGGGGCCCCGGGGAGAAGAGGGTGGGCGCAGGCCTCCAGGGTCGGGTAAGGGGCAGGCATCTAATGCTGGAGACCAGAAAGTGTCAAGCCAAATCATTAGACAGCTGCTGCTGTACTTTCAACATGAGGTCCAGGGGACGCAAACCCCGGTTTCGTAAACCTTCATGTCCTGTCAGCAGATAAATTCCCAGCTGTAAGGTCAGTAAGAGTGTTCCAGACAGGAAGGGTGGGGGACAAACTCCTTCAAAGTTAGAACCTATCTGGAGAGAAATGATAGCTTCAGTCGTGGCAACAGTAAGAGAACGAGTGCCCGGCCAGATGTCAGCTGGCCAGGGGATGCTTAGGGCCTGCAAAAGACAGAGGCGGCTTTGGAGCAAAGCGACCCAAATCAGTACTCACCGTGAGAGTGACGTCGGACCTCAGCTTGGTTTGGAGGATGATTGCATTCGGGTTGAAACTCAACCTCTGCCTTTCAGTTCCGAGCCTAAACTGAGCCCTCAGAGTGACGCACAGGGCGAGGCGGGGCCTGCTGCAGCTCCCGCCCCGCTCCACAGGATGATCGCCCTGAACCAGCGAGTCTGGGCTGAGGTCCTGTGGTGCTCGCTCCCTAGTGGTGCTTGGCTTCCCCAGGCTGGTTAACTTAGCCCACAGCCTGTGATACAGACCAAACGCCCTATGTGCCCTATGTACGCGGCAGGGGATGACAGGTCTACTGCTCCGGAATGTCACTTCTTGATTAACAATATAAGCAGCAATGGTGGGCGCCCTTCACCAGTACACTCCCTAAATAGCCTTTGAAGGCCTGAAGCTAATGAAAGGTTATAATCCCGGATTCCAAACACCTAAAACTGTATATTATATAAATATTTAAGAACAGTCTAACAGAATACAAATTGTACTAAACCATTGTACATTATACAGTTTCATGATTGAAAACTTCAAAGAATGGATTTGAAACTATTGAATAAAATGTGTGAATGCATAAATTGATATTGCTATTCTAGACTGAAAGAAGAAAGCCAAGTTATAGAGTGACTGATGCAGTTTTTTACCATATTTAAAAAAACATGTGGAAATCCAAGTTTTCCTAAAGCCACAGACCAACTAAGATAACCACTCTGGTCGTCGGGCTTGGGCTTGGGTGGAGGAGTGATGGTGACCAGTGTTTGAGGAACAGAGGACCCAGCTGAGAGGACAAGAGCTGAGCAAAGATTCAGTGCTGTATTCAGCCACACAGAGGTGATAACTGGGAATCTCAAAAGAGGGAGCTCTCCCTTTAACTGTGGTGTCAGCCAGAGAAGGTGCCGCCCTCCGCCTTCCCACTTAGGGTGTTCCACACAATGGACTTGTTTTCATTTTCCTTTTACTTCCATCAAATAGAGCCTGAGAAGTAAAACAATGCCCAACGCTAACATTTTATAATTCCCCAAAAAAATCTTGTTAGAATTCTTCTTAATGAAAATATATCCTAAATTTCACTTCCTGTTTATAGCTAGAATTGTCCTTTCTTTGGGAGAAGTTAGGTACTTCAGTCCTACTTTTCACTGAGTTATTTTCCTCCTGATAAAAATAGCACAGACTTGGTTGGGACATACTCCAATAGGCATGAACCCCGGCTCGGAGCTCCCAGAATTAGGCAGCTGTGACTTCTTCAGTGAAAAGTGGGAGGAGGGAAGGGTTTCTGTGCTGCAGATGAGTCAGAATAGTAACTCTCTCCAGAAACTCTCAGCCAGGGAGAAAGGGGCTCCCAGCTCAGAAAGGAGCAAGCATGTTCCTTACTGCCTCCTTTGCCAGGGAATGCTGTGCCTGTCATGTTCTTTGAGGCTTGTCCTCTGTCTGAGTGTGATTTTCAGATCATATGGTGTTTTCATTTCCTGGCAGTGCCGATTCAATACTTAAATACTAGGCCTTGCTCCACCCTGGGCATCAATTCTTTGGCCTCAAAGCTGAGCATCTTCATTTTGGACAAATTCTCCATTGATACACAGGTAACCTAAGACAGAGTCGTTAAACAGTTGGGAGCTTGTATGAAAAGCAGGGCATCAACCTCACCCTAGACTTTCTGAATCAGAAATCTCATTTACTTTAGTAACTCCCAATGATCCAATTGCATATAAAAATAACATGGAATGCACTGCCAAACATTGGTTACTTATACATTACTCTACATAATATTTTTAAATCAGCTACAATTATATTATGAATACTAATTTTAAAATAGACTTTCCTTTAAAATCAGAATTTAGCCTTGTCTTAAGCAAAAGTATTACTATGATTATGAACTTAATGTGCCACTTTGTAGTATATGTATAATTATTAAAATAAAAATGTTTCCTATCTACCTGAGTCATCTGACAAACCACATGATACCCAGGGGATTCTAACTCTGAACATCAGAATTAATCCAGTTCCTGGCACAGATTATGGAGAAGAAAAACAGGAACTGTGGTACCAAAGTTAAGAGAACATAACCCATGCACAAAGCATTTCCCCAATGGCTGCTTTCCTTTTGTTGATCTCCTCCCTTTCAGATTGAGGAAAACATTGCTTGCAGCTTCTTCTGTTTACAGACAAGTTGCTGCTGAAGAACAAACCATCAGTGACCTAAACCAAACTCTCTGTTCAATTAGAGAGTTCTCCTGCCTCTCAATCTTTAGTGGATACTTGCCACTTGACAGCTGATGGTATATTCAATAATCTTTAGCATACTGCCAATTTTCCATTTCAACAGTGTGTCTCCCAAAACTAGAATGTAGAAAAATTATATATCTTTTGTAGAAAGATAGAGTCATGTTTTGTTACATTGACCGGTCAAATATGTTATACTCAGAGAATTCAGAGAAGGCTGGGGTTAAGAGTGCTTGCTGCTCTTCCAGGACACCTGAGTTCAGTTCCTAGTACACACACAGGGCAATTTACCATTGTCTAAAACAGCAGGCCCAGGGGATCCAACACCTTCTTCTGGCTTCTGAGGGCACCTACTCACATGGCACATACCCACACATAGACATACACATCACATAAATAAAAATAAATCTTTTGTTGCTGTTAAGATGAACTTGGAAATAAGCAGCATGAGGAGGCTTCTAACCATAAGGACAGCAGTTCTACAGGAAGGTTTTGACAGCAACAGTTTCTGGTATCAGCCCTAACTGAGGTAAATGCTGAGCTGTGGTTGTAGCAGGATTTAGGCAGAGAAGCTCCATGTGCTGTTATACAATACTCCAGGCAACAAAGCCTGAGTCTCCTTCTGCTGGATTCCTGTGAGTTGCCTATGAGCTGCTTACTGTCCCTGAAGAAATTCTTTTCTATCCTAAACTAGACAGGGTGGATTCTAATCAGAAATAACTTTGACTATTATATCTTAGTAGCACATTCTTCTACTGAGATATTCTATAGAAGCCATTTTGATGGTCCAAATAGTTGTCAGAAAACTTCCAGCAATAAAACTGGATGACAAATTATACATCACAATTATTGTCATATTGACTCTAATCAGAGTCTATATAATGTCTACAATTTCATTAGTGCTCATTATCAATTTATTAAAAACTGAATTTTTAGTGTTCAACATTTTGCAGGAACTATTTTGAGTTAGATCTATCTAAATTACATAAGAGTTTTGGATCTTTTAAGCCTATAATTACATGGCAGATAGGATATTGCTTACAGAGATAATCACTCACTTTGTTAGGACAAATTCTGTTTTGGAGTAGGCAGGAACATTCTATAAACACATCACTAGCATAAAATCCAATATGTATTTATTTCTGAATACCAATAAAATCAATAATTATACAGTCATTAGTTATTTTAACTGTCATGTTGAATGTGTTCATAATCAAGCAAACTAGGACTAAACCTCAAAGCCTCCTCTATCTGCCATTTGGTCATGACTTCTCTGTTTCGGGATATTTTCTTTCTTATATGTACTATGGTAATTACACAGGAAAAGTCTTCACTTATCTCACACCAATACCCCTGCTTTTTTCATCAAGGCCTGAGATTCTATTACTGAGTTGTAGCCCTTTCAATAAGGTATCAAAAGAAATAAGAGAATGCCTATGTGGCAGTTTGAATGATAAATGTCGTCCCTAGGCTACTGTGCTTGGATCCTTGGTCGCCAGTTGGTGGTGCTGTTTAGAGAGGTTTGGGAGGCACAGCCTTGCCGGAGGAAGCTGCATGCTTCACATGCAGCCAGTCCACTCATTTGCTTGGGGACTGATGTTGAAGATGTGTTCTCTCAGCTTGCTACCATCTCTCTCCACTCTGATGGACTCTTTCCCTCTGTCACTGAAAGTCCAAATGAATTCTTCCTTCTTTGAGTTCCTTAGTCATCATATCTGATCACAGCAATAGAAGGTAACTAATACAACTTAAAACCTAAGAATTAAGGTTGTGAGAGAGGTTGGAGAGAACAATTAAACCCTGTAAAATCTATATTCTTCCAAGTTTACCTTTAAACACTAAAACAAAAAAGATGTGGTCAAAATGCCTCCAGTTTCCCTCTGTTTCTAAAGATAGAACATGTTTATTGACCACTTAACCTCAGAAAGGTGGGCTTGTAGCTTCTTGTGTGAAAAACAAACAAACAAAAAAACCTGATGGAAAAGGCCTCTCAGCTCACATACCTATTCTAGAAAAAAAAACTAGGTGTTGTGTTCTGCTCACTAGTACTGAGTATCCAACAGTTGCAGTTAACAATAATTCTGGAACCTTCAAATGACTTCACTAAATACCATGGGTTTGCTAATGAATTAGATCATATTTTAAAGGCATAATTTAGACATAAGTTAAATACAGGTCCCAATTACATAAAAATTAAGACTTGAAAAATCTTCTCCAGCACCTTAACAACAAATACTGAGGACTGACCACAGTGAGCAGGTTTCCCAGGAGTTGGCAGCTGTCCAGCCCTAGTGCAGTACTTCATAATTTTATTTCATTTCCCCCTTTGCAGCAGCCATTACAACAGAGATTGCATTCATCTTCTGCTGAGTTCAGTTATACTAAGGAAATACACGGCAAAGAGTAAATCCAAACTTCGGGCTGTTAGACCGAAGAAACAGTACCTCTTTGGTGAGCAGCAGTGTTGTGGGGTCCCCAGTATCAGCAACAAAGGTGAAAACAGTGCAGCTCTAAAACAGCAAAGCATCCCTGTGTTTAAGAGTCACTATCTTCCAATGTTATTTGCCATTTTTACTGGCTGGTAGAAAAGAGATTTGAAAAGGTCTATAGATACACTTGAGATCTTAAATTTGGGTGGTAATGGTCCCAGTCTAATTTTACAGGCTCAACATCTTTTCACTGACTCTTGGATTGAGTACCTTGAGGATTCTGAACACAATAAAATATCAACCACTCATGAAACAAATGGTATAAATGTAAAAATTAACAGATTTCATGGGGTAATCATAAGTTTTAAAGAACAGGTACTTAAATGAAATACTGTGTGGAGAAATCTGAAATAGCATAAGGTTTCAGATAATCTTGTATATAACTGATCACACACAGAGTTGCAATAGGACCAACAAAAATTTTTCTCTTATTTGTGGACTTGAAAGGTGATGTTTCAGTGATTCCTTTATAAGCTGCAAAGCTCAAAAGTGTTAATATTGCAAGAAAATACTCTATTGTTTGGGGAGCTCATCAAGGTTACCTAAATTCTCTGAGCTATTGTTTCCTAAGGAGTAGAGGAAAAATAATATAAGGTTCTGAGAGGGTTTTATAACATAATTATACACAACACTTAGCAGAGAACCTGGTGTGATGAATGACTATGAGAGATATTTTAGTCACTTTTTAAATAATTAGGAGAACAGAACAAAAGTTCACTCACACTATATGCAAAAGCCCAAGACTATCTACAGATATTTATTATAATAATACCTATTGAACACATTACATGGCAGTGATAAATTAATATATTTTAAATCATTCAAATCATTTCAAGTGGCTAAATCCAGGATGGGAGAGATGGATCAGTGGGTACAAGCTCTTATTGCTCTTGAACAGGACCTGTGTTCATTTCCCACTCATGTAATTCCAGTTCCAGGGGTTCCAACCCTCTTGCCTCAGAGGGCACCTGCACTTGTATGGTGCACAAAAGCTTAAACAGGACCTAACACACACATAAATAAAATATTCTTAAAGAAGCTACATCCTCTCTCCCAACATAGAAATAATATGATACCCAATAAGTTTTCATATGTCATGCCTTCCAATCAGATGTCAAAACAAATAAGCAAGCAGCTATGTGGCTGTCTGGATGACAAATGCCTCCTGTAGGCTCTAGTACTTGAACACTAGCTTACCAATTGTGGTTTAGGGAGTTTTAGGAGATGCAGCCTTGTTAAAGAAAGGATGACACTGAAGGCTGGGGTCCTGGGGTGTATGTGTGTTTGTTACTTTCCCTCTTGGCCCCACTGACTGATGCCTTCCTTGTAGAGCAGAGAGGATCAAAGGCTTTCTTGAATTCAGAAATGACCTACCTTGGTGGCTGTAGCAGCTCCACCAGCATGGTTTTTGGAAGGCTGACTGCTCCCCAAAATTGCTGTTTTTTTCTTGGAAACAGAAATTATTAATTTCAGTGGGAGGGAACACCTTAACAGTGTGCAAATTATCATACCACTAAAAACACTTTATTAAACAACAGTCAGATTAATACACTAAACACACACACACAAAGTAAACAATCATTCATAATTTTGCCTGAAGAGTATATCATATTGAACCATAAAGCCTTTCCAAAAATGTCACCCCCTGTGTAGTGGCTATGTCCTTTTTTTATGGTTCGACAGAGCATGTGTAATAAGCGACACAACCTCTATGGAGGGTGATTTTAGTAATAAATCTTAAAGACACAATTATACTTAGAAAATGTCTTAGAAAAATAAAAGCAAGAACTTTTCAATTAAAATGTGAACTACTATAACATCAAGAAACTGAAAACAGTATACACAATACTTAGGAATGTTGAGTACTTATGATGTGCTAAACACATACTCACTGCCATCCACAAATGGAAGAAAACTGAGATAAATATGGTAGGAAAAAATACATATGAACAAGACACTATTCACACATATCTGGAGTGTTTTAAAAAGTTATAAGATAAGACATATACAGACAAAATAAAATGCAGCGCTATTTTACATACAGTGTTTCAAGAGTAGGTGTCTTGTGTCTTACACCAGTATCTTGATTGAAGTGCTGGCTATACAGACCTGCACATACAATAACAGGGCCAGAACAATGTATACATAATGGATAAATACCAGTTCCCTAGGACTGATATTGTACTATGGATATATCATCAATATCAATATATAATAAATATGGATATAGTAATCAACACATGCCATATTTACAACTTCCTGTGAATCTATAATTATTCTGAAATCAAATGTTTTAAACGTGTTAGGGAAAGACATGGAAAGTATAATAAAGATATTAGCCAAGTATTTATAAGCAAAAAGCACAGTGCCTGTGATGAAAATTAAAGCAAGTACAGTTAAGAACTGATTAGATGTCACAGAAGAAAAGACCTGGAGACGGGCAACAGAAAACATCCCAAAAGACCCCAGAGAGCAAAAGGGCCAGAAGAAAGTTATAAGGAGCATGTGGGTGTTAGTGAGGGAAACCAAGCTGCTAGCTTACATGTAACTGCCAACTTCCAAGGAAAGGTGTAGAAACAAAGTACTTAAAAAATATGGCCAAAATATTTCCAAATGTTATGAAAACTATAACCCTAACAATCCAACAATTTTAATAAATCCCAAAGAAGGGTTGGATATTGTGACAATGCACTATTATGAAAATACTTCTTACATTATGAGAGACTGGAACTTTTGCTGGACCGCACAACCAGAGGTCACCTTGAAGTCACTTAAGACTATAGACTGCTATCCTATTGTATACTCTGCCTTTAAAAGGACAATGTTACAACCAACTTTACTTGTCTTGGATTTCCAGGTTATCAACGTTTATTATCCAAACTAAGGTATAGCTGTAATCTTAAATTATGTACTCTTCCATGCCCTGACGCAGAGTAATGCATATGTGTCAATTGCTGAAGGCAGCAAATACAGAGGTAGAAAGCAACTGCCTAAAATGCACCATAGAGGTTGAACACGTTAATGGACATTGGCTGATGAACAATGATGTTTGTAGCACTGTCTGTTGTCAGGAACAGTTGGGGTAAGTTGGATCCAGTGACTTAGTCCCTTATGAAGCTGTTAAAGATTTCTGTGAAGTATCCTGTTCCTTCTCCCATGGGATACTTACTGTGCTGTTCAATAAAGACAGAGCAAAGCCCTTTGTTAGGGACAGAAACACACAGTGAAAGACCACACAGACACAGATTCACAAGACAGCCTTTAGGCAGGCACAGATTCAGACTCATGCATCAGAGCGAAGAGGGAAGGCATAGAGAGCATGGAAAGGAAAATTCAAACCTGGACCACTCTTGGTTAAATGACTCCAAGAAGTTCTTCTATTTTTTCTTTAATAAAACACTGATGTATTATTGGTAACTTGAGTTAATCACTATTGCAGTTAATTCATGCAGAGTATAAAATAAAGGAACAAGCAGATCTGTAGCTAGAGTTTTCCTGCCTTGCCCACAGTCAGGACAAATCTTTGTCACCTGCCAGTCCCACAGCCCCTCAGACCCAACCAAGTAAACACAGAGAATTATATTGCTTACAAACTGTATGGCCGTGGCAGGTTTCTTGCTAACTGTTCTTATAGGTTAAATCAATCCATTTCCATAAATCTATATCTTGCTATGTGGCTCATGGCTTACCAGCATCTTCACATGCTGTTTGTCATGGCGGCTGGCAGTGTCTCCTTCCGCCTTCCTGTTCTCTCTTTTCTCCTCTCTGTTAGTCCCACCTATACTTCCTGCCTAGCCACTGGCCAATCAGTGTTTTATTCATTGACCAATCAGAGCAATTTGACATACAGACCATCCCACAGCACTTCCCCTTTTCTTTTCTTTTCTTTTTTTTCTTTTCTTTTCCTTTCTTTCCTTTCCTTTCCTTTTCTTTTCTTTTTTTTCTTTTCTTTTCCTTTCTTTCCTTTCCTTTCCTTTCCTTTTCCTTTCCTTTTCTTTTCTTTTCTTTCCTTTCCTTTTTAAAAGAGGAAGGCTTTAACTTTTACACATCTCCAAAGCCAGCTTGGTATATTTGGAAATTTGGGCGTAGCTTCTCTTACTACTTCCTGCTGGAGGGGGCGCTGTATCTTATGGGGACACAAAGAAAATTTTAGGATTATGGAGTAGTCCGTGAGGGTGTATCATCTGAGCCAGTTGCTTTGAAATGGTTCTGGATGTTGGATCATCTGCGTCATGGTGTCATTGGAGACCTTTCAGGGGGTCTTGGCTGGTCAAACCTGATGTATCTTAATCTGGAACAAATCCATAACCTCTGACTTTCTATGGAAACAAAAGCAGAGCCTCCTTTCCAAAGTAACATATACTTACATCCAAAGTTTGAAGTCAAGGTACCTTTAAAATATACATTTTGTCATAACTCAACAGCTTTTGCATCAAATGTTTTTCTTCAGTTACGAATATCAAAGAGAACAAAATCCAGATTCTCTGTGTGGTAGCCATCTTTACGTGGCTTATTTTTTATTTTACCTTGAGCCTATTGCTTTAAACTGCAGCATTCTAAGACTGAAATGGCGCTGTGGCTGCTGGCTCCGCCTACTTCAGCTTCCCAACATGGCAGTGGTATGTTTACCACCAGCTCTGGGAGCTATCTTGGGTCTATGCTTTTATCCAAGCAACCTTTTTTATTTTGTACTAGCAAAGGCTAAATTCACCACGCAGCTTAATGTGCCACTTGTAGAGGCCTCATTCCTGCCATACTGCAGGTCAAGCGCACACGCCAGGAACCCGCCATAGTAGCTCAAACACACAGGCTGCCGCTAATTTGAAAGAGACAACTAGGAACTGTTTTTAGCTCTGTTTTAGAATCTTTTTACTCAGGTTTTAGGTGTAAACTCTTGCCAACACATTGGGTGCCAAATGTAGATGTAACCAACTGTTGTATTAAATAAGAAACACAGAACCAATGCAAAGAAGAAAGCCAATAGATCAGATCTAAGAGCCTTACCCGCCTGCTGTAGCTAGCCTGTTGAGCCAAGAGACCTCTCCGGAAAAGAGCTACTTCCTGTCTGTTTGTCTTTATATAGACTTTCTGTTCTGCCTTCTCATTGGTTGAAAAACCAACCACATGACTGCCTAGTCACTAGACGAGCACTAGACATTGTACAGCCCTCCAGGTCTTCTATGGTATTGAGATTAAAGGCGTGTGTCTCCAATGCTGGCTGTATCCTTGAACACACAGAGATCTACCTAGCTCCGCCTACCAAGTTCTGGGATTAAAGGCGTGCACCACCAACGTCCAGCTTTTGCTATGGCTCTAATAGCTCTGACCCCCGGGCAACTTTATTTATTAACATACAATTAAAATCACATTTCAGTACAAATAAAATACCACCATACAGATCTTCAAGTTTATATCCCCCAAACACCCAGTAACGATGCCATCTGCCTCATGCAAGGAATGTACCTTCCCCCAACCCAGCAATTCTCTTTTCTTTGTCCACATAGAGTGAAGAGGAGTGTATGAGGCCACTGGCCTGCCTTTCTACTTAAGACACAGAAAACAGTCTAGAGTCTTCAAGGGGGTGGGATGACGACTCTAGCTCACAATGATTTACACAAGATAATATGATGTTACATGTAACAGCTTTGAGTACACAAACTTTTGTGTCTGAATGACTGTGGAAATTTTTAAAGGTTTAACTTGGAAGCTAGCATGCACAAATAACTGCTAGAATGGATTTGGATTCCTGTTTCTTGAACTACCTTAAGAAACTGTAACAAGGGCTGGAGAGATGGCTCAGAGGTTAAGAGCACTGACTGATCTTCCAGAGGTCCTGAGTTCAATTCCCAGCAACCACAACCACCTGTATTGAGATCTGGTGCCCTCTTCTGGCCTTCAGGGACACATGCAGGCAGAACACTGTATACATAATAAATAAATAAATCTTTACAATAAGGAAGAAAGGGAGGAAGGGAGAAAGGAGAGAGAGAGAGAGAGAGAGAGAGAGAGAGAGAGAGAGAGAGAGAGAGAGAGAGAGAGTAACACACCATCTGAATATCCTCAAAGGTAAAACAAATGCTTATCTTCCTAACATACAAATAGTAACTGAAACTGCCCAAGTTACCCAGATTCATATCTGGGTAAACAGAGGAGCAGATAATAATCTTAGTGAAAATAACTGAGGGGAGAGATAAACTGTTTTATAGTATGAAGACAGTGGGAAATGGCTTTCAAATTATGTCAACAATGGAAATTATCTTAGATTATTGTTGAATTTTATTGTTCTGAAGTCACCCATTTCTTGTTTCATACCTCTAAGCATTACAATGCACCCTAAAAACAATATGAAACAGCATTGTTCAGATTTCCATCTTTTATTTTTTAATTTGCATTTAACCCATGCATTTTAATTAATAGCATATTAGACTTCGTGGAACATGATTTATAAGCTCTGGCTAAAATATGTAGCTTTTGGTGTGTTTGTTAAACCAGTTCCATACTTAAGAGTCACTCCATTAAATGACAATCATGTATTACAACATGAAAACATATTATTTGGAAACATTATCCAGAGAAAAGATACCTTTTTAAAGGGCAGGCAGATTCCTCAGCACCAGAAATTATAGTACTTTAATTATTATTCACAAAAATTTTGTACAGCATGTAAATGCTCTGCAAATAAGTACAAGTTACTTTTATTATAAAAGAGTATGAATATGTGCTATTGCAATTGTAACACAGTAAATGGGATATTCTGATTGGGGAAAGTATTGATAAATGTTGTAAGGAGCAAGCCTAATGAATAACTCCTAATGCTATGTAGAAATTTTAAGTGAAAAATGTGCCCTGTTTCATATTCCAATGACACACACTCTGGCAACACCTCTGGCAGGGTTTTGTTCTATTTTTTTTTGTTGTTGTTGTTTTGGTTTTCTTCTTTGTTTTGTTTATTACTTAGTTCCTGTTCAGCATCTCTAGGTAGAAATATGCAAGGTGGTCCAGTCTCATCTTCTGGTCTAGAGGCAGCTGAGCTGCCAAGGAGTCTGAAGAATGCTATCCAAGCTGTCCCTATATTCTAACTCAGCAAGGAGGGAGGGCTCTGCCTGCACCATAGAACTCCAACTCCTTTGTATGATAGAGTACAGTGAAGAAAGAGAAGAATGAAGAGATATAGAAACAAATTACAAAAAGATGACAACAGTAATATGAAAGTCTATGGAGTGCAGTCTTTGTATTTTGAGGTACAATTATTTTTTAATTAATTTAAAGAATTTTGAGAATTTTATGCATGAATACTGTACTTATATAATTTCCCCTCCCCTTCTCCTCTCATGCCTCCCATCATAAATAAATAAGCATATATACACACTGTGATGTCTATTCTTGGTTGTCAACTTGACTACATCTGGAATTAAATATAATCCAAAAATGGAGGGCACACCTGTAAGGGAATTTTACTTAATTTGAATTAGGTAGATCCATTTCTAATCTGGATCTCTGAGGCAGAAAGACACATTCTTTTAATCCAGATCTTGAGGCAGGAAGATATACCTTTAATCTGGGCCACACTTTCTGCTGGAAGTTATATAAGGACATGGAAGAAGGAAGCTTTGCTTGCTTGCTCTAGCCCTACTAGCAAGTCCATTGCTTCACTGACATTTAAACCTACTTCTTCAAGATTCCAGCATCTACCTAGACAAGCTGATACATCCAGCCTCGTGGACTGAGCAACTTCTTGATTCTTGGACTTTCTGTTCACAGCCAGCCATTGTTGAATTAGCTGGACTACATCCTATAAATCATTCTAATAAATCTACTTTCTATATGTATATAGAGACATTCATTCTATAAGTTCTGTTATGCTAGAGAACCCTGATTAACACATACACACACACACACACACACACATAGATATATATTCATACAGATGTATACATACTTACATACAAACATATATAGTCACACACATGTATACATACATACAAATATAAAACCTGCTGAGTCCACTTAGTGTGGGTGTATACCTGTTTAGTACTGACCACTTAGAATTGGATAATCTGTCAAACAGCTCATCCCTGGAGAAGAGTAATTCTCTCTCTTTCAGTAGGTATTAATTGTCCATAGTTCATCATCTGAGGTGGGACCTTGTGAGGTTTCCCCCATATATATTGGCATATGTCTTAGTTAGACTTTCTATTGCTGTGTTAAAACACCATGGCCAAAAGCAACTTGGGAAGGAAAGGGTTTATTTTAGTTTACAACTCTCTGCTCATACTGTATCACTGAGGGAAGTCAGGACTGGAACTCAAGGTAGGAACCTCGAGACAGGAACTGAAACAGAGACAATGGAAGAATGCCGCACACAGCTTGCTCCTCATGGCTTGCTCAGCCTGCTTTCTTACATAATGAAGGTCCACTTGTCTAGGGTTGGTCCCACTCACGGTGGAGTGGGACCTCAGACATCAATCATTCATCAAGAAGTCAAACAGACTTGCCTTTACGCCAATCTTATAAAGGAATTTTCTGAAGGGAGGGTCCCCCTTCCCAAATGATTATAGCTTCTGTCATATTGACATAAAACTAACCAGGACAGCATAACAACTAGTGCTGTCATCGTGCAGCATCTCGTTTGGGAGACCATAGTTTTGAGATTTCATAGGTGCAATCTTCCCTGTCATACATAGAATATACTATCTTGAAGCAGATGTCCCGTTCTGGTCCTCTGACTCTCACAATATCTGTAGCCCCTCTTCTGTGATATTCCCTGAGCCTCAGGTGTAAGAGTTGTATTGTAGATGTATCAGTTGAGATTGGGTACCCCACAATCAGTTGCTCTACATTTTGACCAGCTATGGATTTCTATAACAGGGATTAAGTTCCTCCATACATTTCATTTCATACCTGATGTATACATAATAAAATCCCACTAGAAAATGGAATTTTAGCAGGGCCTAAATGCTCCCTATCCAAAGGCTTATAACTGAGAAAACTCAATTTAAGAACAAACACATAGGGAACAGAATTAAAAACAGTATAGTATACTCATAGCCATTGTCAATCTCCAAGTAGAGACAATTATCTACTTAAATTCGAGTAAAGACAAAGAAGGAACTTAAAATATACTAAAGAGAAAGGAAGTCAGGCATTTTTATCCTGAAGACCAAAGTACTGTGTATCTTATAACATAATACCACCAGAAGAAAATGTGGAAAAACAAATGCCTCCTGTTAAACATAGTGTATTGACACTATAGCCAGACTAAAGAAAGTAACTTCAGAGAGACTGAAGGGGAGGTGAAGAGAGGTAAGAGAGTTACAAAGAAACAAAATACAACATTTAAACCTATATTTTAAGTCTCAAAGAGCATAACTTACAAACAGAAATGCAGGGGACAAGTTTCAGTATCACTAACAATGCTACATAATAGTAAAGTGAGAAAGAGGATTAACTGGATACTGTTGTGGAATATTCCTTTACACTGTGTGAAGGGGTCTCACTGTGATTGGTCTAATGAAAAGCCAAATGGCTAATAGCTAAGCATGAGGTGTAGGTGGTATGGACAGAGAGAGAGCTAGGGGAAGAAAAAAGGCAGAGTCACCAGCCAGGTGCTAAGCAGGATGGGCATAATGGGCAGAGGTAATGAGCACATGGAAGAATGTAGATTTAAAAATGTGGGTTAATTTAAGTTATAAGAGCTAGTTAGAAACAAGCCTAAGCTAAGGCAGAGCTTTCATAGTTAATAATAAGTCTCCGTGTCATTTTTTGTGAGCTGGTGGCCCAAAAAGAAAAGTCTGTCTATAGGAGGCAAACAATTAACACATCAAATCTCAGTGTTATGTAAATGGAAGTGGAAGCAGGATGTTCACCATCTGCCCCACTATAGCAAGTTTACAGCAGTCTGAGGCAGCTTGCCTGAAATATAAGCAAGTAAAAATAGGTGTGTATATACAGCTCAGTAGTAGAGTGCTTGCCTAGGCTGTGGGAAATCCTGGGTTCAGTTCTCAGTATAATTGGGGTTTTGGGCAAAAGTAGGAACAATAAAGAGATACTTAAGTCACAGACATCCCAGGAAAAATATTCATTTAAAAAACACAAAATGGGTACATTTGGGAATTTTTAAACTGTGAAAACAAAATTAAGACTAATGTATCAGAATTGAGCTGCACCAGTCATCTTCTCTGTAGAACAAGAGGCCTGCACAGCAAGAGGTAGAAAAAATTTGAAAGAAAATACAAACAAATGTTCATAATAATTTTCTGTTGATTGACTTTGTTCAGAGAAGCCGATAGGAAAGCACATTCATAAAACTGCTTCTTCCTAGGGAAGAAAAAAGCATCTTAAAAATACTCTGCACTAAAAAATACTCTGCACATAAAACTTTAGAACTAAATATGTGGGTGTGCGGGTGCTAGAGACATAGTTCCTTAAAAACCTGAAGTATGGTGGTACACCTGGACAGCTTCTGAGGACTGACATAAAAAGCTTCTGGCCTTTGTATGCACAGGTGCATAGGCACGTACATATACATGCACTCCTGTGTACACAGGAACATGCATGTGCACACACATATATACACACATCCCCAAAATCAACTAAAATGGGGGTTCTGAATCCAAAGAATTTTAGAACCTGAGTTTAGATGGATTTGGTATTGGGCACTATTGTCCAGGAAAACAAATGGGACTGACCTTCGCATATCACTTTAGCTCCAGTTTGGTACAGGGACATGATAAAGAATGACCTACACTCAGAATGAACTCTTACAGTGGCTTATAACCATAAAACAATGTTTAGGAGTCTGTTCTAGGACTTCATTTATAATGATGGCTAAATCAGTTACATGCCGAAACACTGTTCAAACTATCAAGACAGGGTCTTCCCATGTAGCCCTGACTGGCCAGGAACCTTGCTATATAAATCTGTGTCAGTTCTCCTACCTTTTCCAACCCAGTGCTAAGATTACATGATTGTGCTACTCTATACCCTTTTTGTTATTGGAAAATATTTATCTGCCTCATATTATTACTCATTTCCAGCCCGTGCTCTTTTCTTGTCTTTGCTTATAAAAAAATGGTATTTCACTAAACACACAGTCTTCTTTGTCTATGGATTCAACCAACCATAAATCAAGGATATTTAGGGAAAATTACAGATCTATACAACACAGGTATGACTTCCCCTTGTTATTTTTCCATAAATAATATACTACAACAACTGTTCCAATGACATTCACTTGTACTAGGCATTCTTAGTATTCTAGAGGTAATAGGATATGGAAGGACTTAGAAGTGACATCTTATGTCACCTTATGTGACAGGATGTGAGCATCCACGGAGTTTGTTAGCCACAATTGGCCTTGGAATCAGTTCTCTATGAAAACATTAATGGTACTGCAGAAAGACAAGATGTAAAAGGTGGCCATCTTTCTGGGTTTTAGATTCTAGAGATGGTATTGTGCCCTTCAAATAGTTTTCCCAATGATTATATTTTAGATGTATGACTTTTAAAGATTTCCTAAAACCTAATGTATTTAATAACTATAAATATAATATGACATCACATTAACTAAAAATACACACAAAATTATCAGTGAGAATTGAGACTGTGGGTGATATTATTTTTTCTAATTATATATTAATTCTCTGATATAAAAAGACTGACTTCATTAAAAGAAAAATATCAGAAGCTTGAATCATCCAATAATTGATTTACACATGTTAGAAGAAGTAAGTAATGAGGAAGACAAGGCTAGGCAGGCTCTTCAGGCAAGACAAACATGAGAACTAGCTCTCCCCTTCATTGCTACTTAGAGAGTTCTCTCTTTAGTTACAAAACACACCAATCACTAAATTTGAAGATTTTAAACTTGTCTCTGAAAGATCTTGCCCTTTCAGGTTTTCTTTAAATTTTATTTTCCAGGATCCCACTAACGTTAAGTTTCTAAAAGGCTCATACTCCCCCAGTGTGGTCAGTTCTGTCACTCTAATACTTTAAATAGATTTGATTGCAAGTCTTGGGAGACTTCTTTGTTCCAAAGTATTTAAAGATGCTCGTGTTAAATGTTTTTGTTTTTGGTTTTCCCTGGACTCTGGTTCTATTTTAGACTTCTCAGCCCATGCAACTTTTGGTTTTAGAACTCTCCTACATTTAAGAAAAATTTGATGAATTCATAACAAATGGTGTACACAAACTTTTATAGGTTCTTACTCAGTTCCATCTTCAAGCTTTGCCATTTGAAATGCAACATAATAAATGACACTTCACATGCTTCATGCTATTAGAACTGCTATAGGCATCTGCAGACCACTATACAGGAATGCAGTCCAAAACAGTAAAGGAGATACTTAAGCAATACTTAAGGAGAAAGTTTTGAAACACAGTATATCAGTAGTTGTCATTTATCATTAAACATAATCTGTTCCTATTATACTACCCCCACCCACAAGGCCTTCCTTTGGGCCTTTGTCTCATACCTCTAAAGGAAATGGAGGAAATAAAAAGGGAAGAAAAAAGTCATCAAGACCTACCTCTACACATGGAAAGGTAGTTTTCACACTGATTTTCTTCTGTAATTTCATGTTCCTGGGGATAATATAGTGGAGTATTCTGGTCTGAAAATGGATTACCAAAACCCAAAACTGTTTGGCTTTTGTTTCTCATGTGTTGGCTTGCTTTGTAATGGGGCCTCATTTTGTAAGTCAGACTGACTTTGAACTTAGGCCCCCTGGCCTCAGCCTTCCAAGTAGCAATGACTGTCCTGTGACAGAACACCAGCTCAAACGTTCTTAATTCTACCATTTTTTTCAGAGGAGGAGTAGAGAAAAGAAATGATATATGTTGGAGAGAAGAATCAGTTTCAGGAGGCCCTTCTTCAGAAATTTTGGAAAGAAATGACATGGTAACTGACCATGAATGCTAAGTACAAAAGCATTAGCCAGAAAACCAGGAATACAAAAGCTAAAATAGTACCTAACCTAAGACTGCTTCTTGAACAGTATCTCATCATTTGCTACATTCGAATAAACCATTAGAGACTTTGAAAAGATATTATTTTGGAAACATCTTAGTTATTAAGTATCAATTTCCATGCTTATCTTCTTTGGCTAAGGGAAACACTCAGAATTTGGTGAGAGCCCAGAGCTCATAGAATTCTTCCTGCCAGAACAAACAGTTCTCTTCCTTTTGTCTCCAAATCTGAATGACCTCTTAATCTAGGCCATCACTACTCTCCTCTCACGGTTCACTCTCATGAAAACATCTGTCCCTCCTGCCATTGCATTTGGCTTCCTTCTATATTTGCCATGCTCACGAACAAAACGAAAACTTCCAATTCTTGAAGGAAGACATTCAAAATTGAAGCTCTGTTTCTAAATTAAAACTGTCTAAAAAGGTTGCTTTCTGATGGTCACTATGGAGATTTTATTGTCAAGATTTCCCATTAATATTCTTTAATCACATCTTAGTTCAGGCTAAATTTTTAAAGGCTGGGAACGTGGCTCAGTGGGCAAATGCACTTGCTGTGCAAGCATGATGACCTGAGTTCAAATCCCCAGAACTCATGAAAAGCTGGATCCATAGTGTGAATCCCAGGGCTCCTAGAGGGAGATGAGAGGCAGAGACAGGAGAATCCCTGGAAACTTCTGGGTCAACTAACCTTGTGTACACAGCAGAGAAGTAACAGAGACTCTGAAAGTTGAAGGCAACTGACCTCTGGCCTTCAAATCCATGCACACAGGTACACGTGCACTCATAGTATCCAGTTACAAACATCATTGCACAAACACACACATATGCAACATAGTACAAATACATACAAAAAGCTCCATAAATATGTCAGCTGACAAATAAGTATACCTTAATACATCATTATTTAATATTGCAAAAAAGAATTCATAATTTTCAAAGCAAAACAAGGAGAATGATAATATTATAGAAATTACCTCATCTGATCCTTTCTTTTCTCCTGATTTGGAAGATGATCCAGTATTCTTTTCATTAACATGCTAAAAATAAAAATTAAAAATATAAAACAATTGCATCTTTAATTCAGAAAGGTTATCTGTACAAACAACAACAAACAAATAAGCACCCCTTTCATGTTGCCCTAGAGAATATTGGGAATTCTCCATTAGCTGGAGCCTCTTAAAATCAAAGGATCATACAGATATTCGTTTAGGAGCCAGGAAATCAGTCTATAATTAACCATGTGCAAAGCTGATGGTAATGCCACTTCGGCATTTAATCCCCTATAAAGTACCTCATGGACTTGTAAAGCACAAATTGCTGGTAGGGGAGACGTCTGGCTCATCGTTGAGATGAGATCTTTTAAGGACCATGTTGTGTGTAAAGCCATACTTAAGCAACAGTTCAGCATGGGCACAAGAAAATAGTATATGATAAGGACAAAGGTCTACAACAACCTTCTAGATCACACATCAGCTCTGAATTTGACGGAAGCCATAAGCCTAAGCGACCCTTGACACACATGCTGCCATATTTGGGTTTCTCTCCTCTTTTCTTAGATCTAGGCCTTGCTTAAGTCTCCATAGCACCAGAACCTCTTCTCACAGATACCAGAACCTTTTCTCAGATATCAGGTGAATGAGCTGTAGTTAAGCAATTAGGCAGTTAGACAAGGGTAGATAGATAACCTTCAGAGCAACATTTCCTGCTGGCCAAACAGCCCATAATTAAGTCCCTTCCTTCTTGAAACCCCCATAATTAAGTCCCTGCCTGCTCGCAACCCCCTTTGCCTACCTATATATGCCTTGAGAGAAAAATAAAATTTTGGAGCTTGATCAGACGTCCTGTCTTGCTCTCATTCTTTGTGTCTCTTGTCCCTCTCATTCGCCAGCCCTCCCTTTAGGTCCCTGTTGAGGACCCTGCTGGCCAGGGCATGAATTCTCTCGGAGTTCTTCCATTGAATATTTACCAACATGAAATGATAAAATGTGAAGGAAAGACCATGCATGTAAATGTTCCTATTTATGCTTTTAAATTTTAATTACATCCATAAGTAGAATAATCATTATTTTCCTACACAATAAAGATAGATATAAGTATTTTTTATGAGGAACATAGAGCTTCAAAAAGTTCAAATACTCATTTGTTTTGACAATAAGGTAAAATAAGTCAATATATTCACTCTCCTCTATTGGTTATCTTTTTAAGAAAAAAACTATTTGCATGTTCCTTGGAAGAGGAAACAAAGTATTATTTAATTTCTTTCATACTGTGAGAAGTGCTAGATACTGGAAAAAATAAGACAAGGGAGTCAAATGTGAGAAAAATGACAGTTCTCTCTTGCTTTCAATCCTGATCATCCTTATTGAAACCAAATTATAGGAGCTAGAGATGGCTCCATGGTTAAGAGCACAGGCTACTCTTCCAGAGTACCTGGGTTTGGATTCCAGTATCCTCATGGTAGCTTACAACCATCTGTAACTCCAGTTCCAGGGCAAAGCCCTCTTCTGTCCTCCATGGGCACCAGGCTTGCACATGATGCATAGACATACAAGCTAAACACTTATACACTTAAAACAATACAATAAAAAATAACCCAAATTTAAAAGGAATATTGTACTTTCTATGACAGAATCATAACATGGATATGTAGACAGAAATTATAAGAAGAGTAATAATAATTATTTGTATTATCCACAATTAATTTTGTGCCTTCTTATATGATATTGAAAAATGAGCTGTGTGGTTTTATGAATGAGAAATTAAGCATATTAAGAAATCTGGTGTTTTGGGGACACATAACTAGTAAATGTGAAACAGTCACAAGGCAAGTTTTTACTTCAAGTCTGTTGTTTCCCACTTTACCATGCTAGATGAAATTGGGTGATAGCAACCTTAGCCATATCAACAGATATATTAAAAGGAAAATGAAATGGCCACGATATAAGAACTCACTCGTGTCAAGAATACTTCCCGCAAACTTTATCCCCTATAGAAGCACTTGCAGAGATAAGTGAATAACTGAAATGAGCCATATTGAAACAATTTGATGAAAAGAATTCCCTGCAGGGTTTATTATTGCTATGTGGATATGCTATCTAGATCTAAAAGTGAGAGCTATCAGCAATGAGTAATTGATGAATCTTGAAAAAAATCAAAAACAAAATAAAGCAAACAAACAACAGGACCTAAGAGCCTGTGCATAACCCAAGTGTGACAATGTGGACTCACTGGAGCCTAAGGTGGAGGGGTCCCTTGATCCCAGAAACTTGAAACCAGCCTAGGCAACATGTTGAGACTGGGTCTCAATAAACAAACAGGTAAGTAAATAATAAGCAGTTCCACAAGGCCACATGTACACTAGAACTATATATATACCAAGTTATAATTGGTGAACACAGAAACAACACTAAGGGCTAGAGACTAATGTCCTCAAATCAGGAAGTCGTCAGTTTGAGGTTAGCTCTGTAGGATATTCTTGCATAAGCTCCTTAAACAGGAGCTGGATGCTGTATTTGTAATGGACTATATAAAAATAATCCAGCCACCTCAGATGATTACAAACAGCCAGCTAGATGATTAGCTAGAGGCCTCCTAAGAGATCAAAACCCAAATAAGGCAAATCCAGTAATTTCTTTATCTGTGTTCAGCCTGTGAAAGCATCCATCACTCCTGCTGCTGAAACCCAGCTCTCTCGATGTTTAGGTTTTAAAGTTGCCCTATTCATGAACTGTATCATGGCTCAGAAAAACTCACTTAAATTTATTTTGTCTGAACTCTTTCACATCTCTAAAAGAGCCATTCAGTTTGAAGATAGTATTCGATAGGGTCAAATCTACAAAACCACTCAATCTGTCTCCTCACAGATTCAGTAACTTCAGAACCAGGACAGCACATTCACTCATCTGTAACCATATAGCCTTTTCAGTAAAGTAACAATACCCAGGGTTTCATTGGTTGTTCACAGCTTTGAGTGTTTTGTTTTGTTGCCAGTATGACATTCCATTCTACAAGTGGGACAGTCTAAGTTGCTCTTCCCAGTACAAATCTTCCCTCTCCACAGGACCTCACTCTGCTTCTTGTTCATGGGGCAAATGTGAGCCATAGTCACTAGCCACCAGCAAGCATGCTGAGAGCCATTTCCCCACTGAGGACAGCAACATGGATGATTTAAACACATTCTAAAAAAGGTTTCATTTGGGTGCTTTATGATTTCTACCACAGTCCCAGACATTTAGCTTCTTCTATAGAGACACTAAAATTCTCCAAGGTTTGTAGATTCCAAACATTATTTCCAGAGAGTTATATGCGTTTTAAAATGCTGAGTTACAATTTCAACTTTAAATATACTATAAGCACTGGTATTTTTAATATCAATAAATTTACATTTTTAATAGAATAGAAAGGTTTTTATTAACAATAATTGACACAAATAAAAATCACTTATGATCAAGCTCCAACATTTTTTACAGCTTCCTGAATAAAATTTTTTCAGTTAATTCTTTAATCAAGCATTTTATTAAAGTTTTTCAACCATACATAAAAGTTTTAAGACTAATATTCTGTTTTCCTGTATTTCCACCACTTAGATTCAGAAGCTAATTAATGTTATTACTGTATGTCTTAGTTGGGGTTACTATTGCTGTGATGAAACACCATGAACAAAGCAACTTGGGGAGGAAAAAGGTTATTCAGCTTACACTTCCATATCACTGTTTATCATCAAAGGAAGTCAGGATAGGGCAGCAACATGGAGGCAAGAGCTAATGCAGAGGTCACGGTGGGGGTGCTGCTTACTGGTTTGTTCCTCATGGCTTGATTAACTTACTTTCTTATAGAACCTAGGACCATCAGCCTAGAGATGGCACCACTCTAAGAAAATGTCTTATAGGCTTGATACAGCAGGATTCTATGGAGGTATTTTCTTAATGAAGTTCCCTCCTCTCAGATGACACAAAATCACTCAGTAGACTGTATTATGCTATATTTGCACAAACATGTGCACAGGATTATGATGTATACCTTTATTTGAAAGTAAACTGCAAAACTCTTGAAATTTAACACTGAACATTTCAAACACTGAGCATTTCCTTAAGTTTAGCACAGTTCCCAGTATAAATCCAATGCCATTACTATGCTAAGAACATTAACAAGAACTTCCTAATCATGTTCAATTTTCAGTACACAGAAACTTTATAATCATTGCCTGCTGTAGAATAATCCTCTCATACACTGTAAAGATTTGTCACTCGAACTGCTTTAAAAAATGCTAATTTGCCAGTATCCAGACAGGAAGTATATGTGAGTTGGCCAAACTAAGGATGATGGGAAGGACAAGGGCAGAATCAGAGATATGCCAGCCAGTTGCCCAGCAAGCAGGATGTGTAAAAAAAAAAAAAAAAAAAAAAAAAAAATGAGGTAACAAGCCATGAGCCACGTGACAAAGCAAAAATAGAAATATGGATTAATTTAAGTGTAATAGTTAGATAATAACAAGCCTGAGCTATTATTGGCCAAGCATTTATAAATATTAAGTCTCTGTGGTAATTTGGAAGCAGCTGCCAGGATGGGGAGTGGGCAGTCTAAATAGGAAATGCCCATTTATAATTGCCCTCACAGCTTCTTGGACTTATTCTATAAGCAGTATATATATTCCTCTAAACATCAAATCAGTTAAATGTTTTCACTGAAATTCAAGTATTCACTGGGAATAACTGACCACAAGTCACTCAATTCAGATGGTGAATAAAATATGTAGGGGTGATATTTGATCTATCTAAGAAACCTGCAGTAAATCTTTCTAAAAGGTAACAAAGAAAAATTAGTTTACCACAACTACATGTGGCTGGTAGGATGACAACAGAGGAAAGAGAAGCATGGGCCAGAGAAGGAGCAACAGATTCCAAAAGAGAATGGACTATACTATTAGTGGATTCTACATGAGGGGAAAGAAACTAGTGTCAGTGCTAGGCATTCTGCATGTGTTCCCCTTTGCTCTCCATAAAGACGCTAGGGACCACACAGTGTTTCCTCATCTGTGGATAAAGAGAGTTGATGCTCTGCTTTGCCAAGACACTTAATGATTACCATCTGGTAAATGCCTGGGCCATATAGAATCAGGTACAATCTAGATAGGATTTTGTGATTTACATCAAGTCTTTATGGTAATCTAGCATTCTAACATAAAAACAAAACAGCAGAGCAAAACATATTCTGATTCTAAAACCAATCTGTTATAAAGAATTAATCAACACTTAATAAATGTGGACTAGAAGAAAAGCCAAAGCCAGAAAAGAACAAGACAGAAAACCATGCAGGGTTAAGACAGATGGAGGTGGCCAGTGCTACAGGAGTTTAGTGGCAGGTGTGTGTTTGGGAGGGGTGGAAGTTAAAGAGCTTTTCTCTCTTACATCAAGAAGGAATAATTTTCCAAATTCTTTCTACCCCAGACACTGGCAGATATTTGGCAAGGATAGTTGTCCTGTGTCCTCATTCTAAGACATAACATTTTATGCTTGAAATAGTTCCCCACAGCAAAGTCATAAACCTATGAGGAAGTTAGGAGTCACAAGGATTGCAGCAGGAGCTCTTACCCTGCTAGGGACTTCTGCTTTGCAGCATCTGGGGACCTTCCTTAGTGTTATCTAGACACACACAGGTACACACACAAACAAGGGGTGCATGCCACACAAAGTGGGATACAAACAAACATCTGCCTACAGCTGAAGACAGAGAATCAGCAATTCCAGGAGTATAAGAAGTGCTTAAGGCTAGTGTGCTTCTGAAACTAAGGATTAAAAAGGAAATATAAAGTTTCTTTTAGGAGAAAATAGAAATAACCTATAAGAATGGCTGCATCAATCTGAAAATACGCTTTAAAATATTGATCTTGTACTTTAATGAGTAAACTACATGGTTAATGTGTGATGTCTAAACAAAGTTGATCGAAAATGTTACTTGAAAACTGTACTTCAGCATGGAGATAGGTCACTCAGATATACACAGTCATGTCCAGAGACACAACAGCAAAATTGTGAAGCAAGGACAAGATTTACTTAAGGAGCCCTGGATCTCCCCAGCACATGCAGCTCAGCTCTGTCAGTCCTGTCACAAACTCCAGGAAGGTTTGTCCCGGCACCCTCCAGAGGACAGAAATCACCCAATTAGGTTAGCAAGGCTTCCATCCTGCCCAGTATGCTATAAGCACTGAAGGAGCTTTGGAAGACAGTTGTGCCAGAGTGTAGGATATTAGATTGTGTCTGTGTAGGTTAGGGAGTGGATAAATTTTTCTAAAATTCCTTTGCTGTTTCTACTATGCATCCAGGATGAGGGACAATTGGTTTTGAATGGAGTCTTGTACACACCATAAAAGAACTCCTGCTTTTCAGAACACCAACTGAGCTGGTACCATGGGGAGTTTCCCAGGGTCAAGCAGGCTGGGTATCACCTGGGGAAACTGATTGCTCAACAATGAAGCTCAGTGTCCTATTTTTACACTGGCATTTCCGGTCCAATTCCAAGCCTTTGTAGGGAAGGACTAGATCTTCCTATCTTCACAACAGCCTATCTCTCAGTAAAGCAAACAAACTGCTACTTGATTGTCACTTGCTCACTGAAGACTTCCTAAATGCACACACTGCTTTTCTAACCAGATGGAGATTATATTCTCTCTTTTTCTGGACATAGAGTAAGACTATGAGTAACAGTGCTTGTTTAAATGCATTTATTTCCATAAACCTCTGAAAATACCTGGAGAAGTATGTTTGGTCTTTTTAGGTAACTAAACTAGATGAAGTAGGAAGACTAAAATTAAAGGGCCATGTGCAAATTGGTATTTTCCAAAAGAAAAATAAAATAAATAACACCAACAAACCCTTAGAGATCCATGCGTGCATGTGGTCTGCTAATTACAATGAGATTATTTGCCAAGCAAAGAACTGAGATGTAAAGCTGCATTTGCTTCAAAACAGGGGTAGTCCTGGGCTATGGACCTGGAGGTGGATTCCTTCCACCACACTTTGGTTGGTATCACCAGAGATCTAGGCTGGCTACTTGTCAGAATGGAAAATCTCAAACTGGGTTTGGCCAATGAGAGGTAAGTAGTGTCTGGGTGAGAACCTAGAGCCGTGGTTCTTTACTTGTGGGATGCAACCTTTATAGGAGTCAAATGACCCTTTCACAGGGGTCGCCTAAGACAATCAGAAAACACAGGTATTTACATTATGACTCCTAATAGTAGTAAAAATACAGTTATAAAGTAACAATGAAAATAATTTTATAGTTGGGGAGTCACCACAACATGAGGAACTTTATTAAAGGGTAGCAGCATTAGGAAGGTTGAGAACCACTGACCTAGAGTGATGTGAATGTGTGCATCCGCCCTTAATTTCTCTCTGATTTCAGGGCCTATCCAGGATATAGTGTCTGCAGCAGGCCAAAAAAATTGTCATTTAGGCTTCTACAAGGTGATCTTGAAGCTCCTTTAGTCTCTCTTACCTATGACTATTGTAGCTTTTCCTAACTTCTAAAGTCTGGTTAATTTACCTTTCTCTGCTGGCTTTCCAATCTTATCTGTTGCCTGGGTAGCCTACTCCCTATCTTAAATTCCCCTAGACTTAAATGCTCAGAATCACTGCTATCTCTTAGCTGATGTGATAAACTGATAGAATAGAAACCTGAAGGCTATGTGATCTTAATTTAACCTTTAAGTTTCTCCTCATTTAATAGAGAATGGTACTATCCCAATAACTAGTATATTTTCAGTGTTAAAGTGTACCTGGCCCAATGTCTGGTTCTTTTTTTTTTTTTTTTTTTTTTTTTTTTTGTCCCGGCTAATAATATCTTTTTTTTTTTTTTTTTTTTGGTTTTTCGAGACAGGGTTTCTCTGTGTAGCTTTGTGCCTTTCCTGGAACTCGATTTGTAGACCAGGCTGGCCTCGAACTCACAGAGATCCGCCTGCCTCTGCCTCCCGAGTGCTGGGATTAAAGGCCTGCACCACCACCGCCCGGCTTCTAATAATACCTTTTATTAAGAGTTATTGAAAAAGATGCTACTGTAGAAAGAACGAGATTTTAGAATTTTCTAAGCTCATGTTTCTTGCTGCACTGGGAACACAGAGGGAACATAGTCAACAACAATAAAGAATAGAAGTAGGCCTAAAAGACAAAGCTGGTCTTAAAAAATACAAAGTGATGCCATAGCTCTTTTCCTCTTTACATCAGTGTGATTGTGTGAAACAAATATGAGAACTAAGTATAGATATGAAAGTTTCATTTTCTAAGTCAAGAAACACAAGGTAAGAAGGATTTAGTGTTTTACTATCCCTAAAGTATGAGGAGCCCTAGTTGCCATGGTGAGTGTTTGGTGCTCCAGCACATCACAGTGCATGAGATTGTCTCACACCAGATCAAACCAGAGAAAATTAACTGCATGTAGAATAAAAAATCCATTCTTTTCAAAAGCCTACAACTTGGCTATGCATGGAACACTTAAAGTAGCAATTTACATGCATTAAAATACTTTGTGTGGGAGCAGGATCTGGTGATAAATCAAGATAGAATGTTGACTATTAATGATGCCAGCTGATTTGTGACAGTTCATTATAACCTTTTTCTTCTGTTCATATGTAAAAGTTTTACTAAGAAAAAGTTTAGAAAACTGTAGGTGACTCTTATCTCAAGAGTGTTTTCCCCATAGTGTCCCCCAAAGGCAAAATCCTAGCTATTTTAAAACTAAAAATGTCAAAACTCACAGAAAAGACAACTGTGAGGGATAGAGTTTATTAACCATAAAAAAGAAAAAGAAAAAAAAAGTGAGTGTCCATTACAAGCTAATGTTGTGGGAACAAAATAAAAAATATCAGAGAACGTGGACCAGTGAGACGGCTCAGTGGGTAAAGGCATTTGCCACCAAGCCTGGCAACTGACTTTGATACCTAGAAGCTGCACAGCAGGTAGGAGAGATCTGGCTCCGCAGGCTGTCCTCTAAACTTCCACACGCACACTATGGCATACGGACACCCACCCCCTTGCACGCCCGCATGCAGGCACGCACGCATGCACGCAGGCCTTCCTTCTCCTGAATTAATTGGCTCTCCATCTGAAATGGTAACTTATCCAACCAAATTTCTTCACTGGATGGAAGAGTTTTGGCAGTTTTTCTTAACTAGTAAAGTCTGATAGATGTTTTTCAAAGATATGGTAGTCATAAAACTTTTTTAGTAAGTTTTCATAAAAAGAAAGTGAAACAACTTGAGGAACAGAACTTCACTGTCATGCTAATAAGATTTTATATCTTAAAAATACCCTAAAGTGGGGAAAATGAAGGTCTGACTGATACACCCTGCAAGTCCTGAAATAGCCTGCTTGCAACTAATTACCCTCTTGTCCACCTTGGACTCGAAAATGACCACCCTCTGTTTCCACCCCAGAGAGCCACACCACTTTTTAAAAAGCACTTGCATAAAACTTTCTGGGAAGTTTCAAAACAGATTAAATAACAATATCATCATATGTTACTTAGTTTTAAAGGCTTTTATGCAATGGAAAATGATCCACTCAGGGATTGTCAGCCAAAAAAAGTGACATTTAACCTCTTCACTCTTTCTACCTTAAATACTATCCTCCTTGTGCAGACCTTATAATTTTGTCGTGTTTTTTTTTTTTTTTTTCCTAAAATTCATTGCATCAAAGTTGTCTGTATTGCCATGGGAAGTTTGCAACACTTCGCCCAGCCTGGCTGAAATGATGGAGCCTTCCAAATGACTGGGCTCCTTGATTATGCTCTCACTGTGGCTATGAATCTAATTAAACCAAGAAACACCTTTAATTATCACAGGATAATAGAATCAACTTATGACTCAAGAATCTGATTACTGCTGTAACCCAAATTTACTCTTAAGTCTGATAATCAGGATGCTCATCAGATATTCTGTAAGTGTAGTTTTTAATATTTTATGAAGTAACTTTTTTACTATAATCAGAAAATTCTTCAGACTGTGATGATATTCAATGTGAAAGTATAGAACATTATGTTTCTTTGGCTGGCTTTACAGGTAGCATCTTCTTAAATGAACATATCTTTACATTACACTAATTTTATTCTGCCTCAAGTTAGATTATTCACATTATTCTTAGCATTTAAAGAATCCTACTAAAGATATTATAAGATTTGCTAGTATTCTGAGATGGATGTGTACACAGCCACCCATTGGTATTATTTGGAAACTGACTTCAGGAACCAAATCCTGCAGATGCTCAAATGGCTTATGTAAAATGACATGTTTACATCTAACTTATGCATGGCCTCCCATGTGTGCTTTATGCAAACAGTTTTATACTATTATTTTGCTTGATGAATAATAACAAAAATTAGTGCATGCTCAGTAAAGACACAATTTTTAAAATTATTTTTGATTGGTAGCTGAAAATGTTGATAAAAGGGTGGTCCAATTGCCAATCTTTATTCATAGGCACATAAACAAATAAACAAAACTATATATACACTGCACGTATGAAAACATGTATACATATTTTATATATAAATAGAATATATATAACATATGCATGTATATGTATCTATATGTTTAAAGTTGGTTCTGCGAACCATTCAAGAGAAATTTATGGACAGGCTTTGCATGCCCTAAAGTTGCACTTTATATATGTATATTGTTGAAAGAAAGTACTACATGACTTCAATTTAATTCTCAAAATGATCTGTGATCACTTATAAATGATTTTTTTTCTAAAGTTTAGGAACTGCCCCCCTGGAGCTTTCCCGTCTGATGCTAAACCACTAGTCACAATCGCAAGTATGATTGGAAGGGACTGTGGTATAAAACACACAGCACATCCAGATTTTGAATAATTAACACAAAAAGGAGGTGAACAATCATAATTGTTAGCACATGGTTACATGCCAAAAGATTACCTGGGATGGGTTAACAAAAAACGTTACTAGCATTAATTTGACCTCTTTAAATATTTTTGTTAATGTGGCTGTTAAATGCTTAAAGCCCGTGTGTGGCTCACTGCACGTTTCTCCTAGAGTAAAGTTAGAGCCTGATCACAGGCATGCTGAAATAGTCTAGAAAGTTGTCACCACGCTGAAGTTAAACTTCAGCAATAGTTATAGTTAATAGTTCCCAATAGTTAATAGCAATAGTTCCCAAACTGGCTTCTAATGAGTATTTTAGCAGAAATCTCAAGGTGGCTAGCATGGTGCAGTCGGCATTAAAAGGAAAGATTTAAGCTATCTTCATCTAAGGAGTCTGGCACGATTTCCTTTAGACACTGCTGAGCTTGGACAGAGAAGTCTGATATTAGTTGAACACCTGCCATCCATATTTGCAGATAATTTAAAGGGTGCATTTTGATAAGACTCCTGGGACAGTCATGACTCAAAGAAAACTTCTGCTCTTAGAACACATCAATAAAACTATACATTTCAACAACACAAAAAAGTGTTAAAGCATCACTGAAAACACATATGGGCATGTCTGGTGAATCTAGTCCTTATGTTTATCTTGGCTACTTTACAGATATGGAAACACATTTTAAAAGACTGACTTACTGAAAGTATTGCCATTTGAATCAAGAAGAGAACTCTACAGTGCACTTGAAGCTAGCACACCAGGGTGATCAATGAACACTCACAGCATATGTAACCATTTTCTAATTTTAATACAAAGTTTCTAGATGCAAAGATTGTTTGGTTACTATATCTTTACTTTTTTAATGCCACATGCTGAAAGGAAGGTGGACCTAAGTTTTTGAAATTCTTGCCATAAATCAACTTAGGACTCTCAAAGTGTTTGCGAAGTCTTGTTTGTTTGTCTGTTTTTAATGTCAATGCTAAAACCATGCTTCCTGGTTTCAAAACATACATGTGCCAGCTTGACTGGGTATCACACCTAATTGGTAGGACAGGCGTTCAGTGCACTAACCAAATAGAACACGTTTGTCCTCTTGCGAAGTAATACAGAGTAGTGAGATATCTCATTCTCTCTCTCCCATCCCAGCCCGTTGTTCACTTCTCTCATTCCTTTCAAGAGTATCATTGATCACAGTTGCTCCCTGATGTTTTCTTCTTTTCCATTCCCCGCCCTCCGCTTTTGAGTTTGAAACTGCACGTTCAGCATTCTTTTCTTTTTAAGTTTTAGCTTTATTTAGCAGTTGAAAAACTAGATCTGGGCTCCAGTGGCTCTTGTCTATGTATCTACATATGTGTTCCAGAGGGCAGAGTTAAGGTTTACTTTCCATTCAACTTGGGAGCGCGAGCTGAGCTTGGTGCACCTCGCCCCCTAGACTCCACAGCCCAGAGCGCATCCGCATACCACAAAAGGGTGAGCCTCTGTCTCCTGCCCCAGCCTAACCAGAAGGTCTGCAAGGAGGTTGTACCCGAGCACCACTCCGGCCCCTTCAAACTTCTCACAGTATTTCCTCTACCACCCAGAGGGGCGAAATAAATACACTCCCTTCCCAGTCCTGCCCAGGTTTGGTCGCTTCTATTTACCGTCTTGTACCACCAGCTTGCGAATGCCATGGCGACAACTCCCTGACTTGCTCCGAGACGCACGGATGGGGATCCTTCGAGGACGCGGAGTGAGATGCCGGTGGGCCTAGGCTGACTCTGCCTGGCTGGGACCTGGCTGGCACCCTGCTGGGCGTCTCACAGCTGCCAGGTGGGCGGACACAAGGGGGCGGGCGCTACGACCCGCCCACCGCTAGCGCGGCCCCGCCCCATCCGATTTGGCCCCAGGCTAGTTAGGGAGGAGGTGTTGGTTCCTCAGGCTGCCACTCCCTACATGAGGTTTAGGGGCGACACTCAGAGGACAGGCTCCCTGTCCAGTGACACGAGCCCACTCATTCTGGAGGTCCCGAGTGAGCTTTACTCCCCCTCCACTCCCATGCACACTGCCTGTCTCACTAGCCCTCTTTGCTCCACGAGCCCCTCCACCCCGCTAATGTCACTACCCAATTTGGAGAGCCTCGGGCCACCTGCTTTCCTGCAGGCAATGAGCCCTAATCGCTTCCCCGACCCTGGAAGTTGCCAAGCCGGGAGAGGTTGGGCAACGCCCCAGG
The DNA here is from genome assembly GCF_004664715.2 of Peromyscus leucopus. NCBI lineage: Eukaryota > Metazoa > Chordata > Mammalia > Rodentia > Cricetidae > Peromyscus > Peromyscus leucopus. The sequence continues at coordinate 2,862,846 of NC_051076.1, read as the reverse complement.
ACGGCGGCCGGGCACTCCTGGTGCAGGGTCCCTTCGTCTCTTGCCCCGGGGCTCAGACAGGAGAGCTACTCACCTCCTGGGTGTGGCGGGCTGCCGCGCCGCGCCGGGGCCTGGGAGAGGCGGCAGGCTTCGGGCCGGGCTGGGACATTGTGGCGAAGCCGCTGCGGGCTCAGCCTCCGGGTAGGAGCAGCGAAACTGTATAGGAGGCCCGGTCAGACCTCCGGGCCGGAGGGGCAGGACGGTGCAGTGAGGCAGCTTTTCCGACCCAGCCCTGAGCCCGCGCCCCGCTCCCCCTTGCCCGGCTGGGCCCTCCCCTTCCTGCCCGCAGTTCACAGCAGCAGGCCAAACTTGTCGGCGGCCCAGAGCGGTAACTTAACACCCTCCGCTCCGGGTTCGTACCCAGAGACCCTCCCTGGACAGGCCCCAGAACTGCAGGGTTCTCCGTGGATGAAAAACAGGGGGAGCCGAGCCGTAGGTTGCAGTTCCCGGGTTGACTTGTCCAGACCAATCTAGTGATTGTGAAACAGGAGAGCTGGACTGGGGCGTGGCCTAGACCTTTTTTCCTAAGAATTTGGAGAATTAGACACCTTTTCTTCCATCTGTCATTAACTCAAATCAGGCCTAAGTTTGAACTGTAGATAAGAAAGCGGATCTTAAAAACAAATTCGTCTCTGAGTTCGAGCATGCATTTGGATACTTGTGTGTTTTTCTGTCCTTTTCTTTTCTTTTTTGGTGTGTGTGGGGGGAGGGGGCGATTCTGAAAGTTTACTAATGTTTAACAAGCAGGAGCCTGCTTGCTCTGATCCAAACCAGCAGTAAGCACAGATTTTAAACACTTATATCCTTTTCTGGAGACTGGGTTTTGTTTCTGAGGTTGGATTGCTTTTGTCTTGGGCTCATCTTAGGCGGCACTTCCTGGTTTGGGGCTGGACATGAAATTTAGCAATCCCTTTGAGTGCTCATCAAGAGTCTGCCAGCATGCAGCTGCTGTTGGCTGATGATGCTGGTCACAGAAAAGCCTGTGCCACCGCAATATCACCGTCCTTTCCGGTCTTGAGTCAAAATGCTGGAGTACTGTACTTTAGACCGAGAGAGAAGCCAGATTAGGCATGCTATAAGGAGCTTGGCAGAATCAACATACGTTAAAGACAACAAGGCTAGTTCTCAGGCTTTGCTTGACTCAGAATTCACATTAGTCGAATGTTGCTGCTCAGCACATTATTGCCATGAATAAAAATTAAACTCAAGGAAGCTGAAGTATTTCACTTTGTAGTTAAGAGTTAATGAGACCATGAAAGGAAGGTATCTGCATGTGGGGAACTTAGAGATCCCCTGTATAGATAGAGATGGAATTTCCTACAACAATGTTTGGGCATATTGTAACTATCCTTTAAAAAAATACACCATCAGTTTCCTGCTACAAGGAGGTATCAGGGACCTGTGCTAAAGGTTTTTATAGTACCATAAGAGAAACACACACACACACACACACACACACACACACACACAAAACAGTTGTGTCCCCACACACACACACACACACAGGACAGGGCCAAAGGCAGCCAAAGGCATGGTGGGGGGTAGGGGAGGGGAGGGCTGTAGGATCCTGAGAAGGGGCTTCTTGCTTTAATGGAGGAGAGACTGCTGGTCAACCATGGAGAAAGACTGCTCTGACCTGTTCCTTTATCATATGCTTGATCCCAGTGTGTTGAGATACTCTCCAGGCTATTTTTACATTTTACATCCTTTTTCATCCCCTGCTTCTACTCTGGTTCAGAATTTACCACTTTTCATTGGGAAATTCTTAAAAGGAGAAAAGGAAAAAAAATGAATGTGGAGCTGAGAGGGCACTTTAGGGGCAGAAAGAAACTGGTAGACCATTAGATTCCAGAGGCCAAGGCAAGAGTGAATTCTCAAAGAGTAGGTTGCCCCACATTATGGGTTATATAAACATAAAAGATATAACCCTAAGGTTGAATCAGATGAGGAAGGAACAGTGCTGTTATCTCAGACAGTAGGTAAAATTGAGAATTCTAAGTACTTTTGAGTTACCCATAGTAGAAGTCCCTTTCCACTTCAGGAAGTGTTTATTTATATACCAATTCCTATCCCTGGAAAAGAATCACTGCAAAAAAAAAAAAAAAAAACAAACAAACAAAAAAAAAAAAAACCCAGATGATGTACAGCGTCCTCCAGTTTCCCTGGGTTTTCCAATTATTTTTTCCCACTTCCTTTTAGCCAAGTTTTCTTTGTTCAATTGTTATTGTTTCCTAAAAGAAGAGAAAGAGTCTTAACAAATAGGCAGACTGATTAATAGGTACAATTCTCACAGCTTCTCCTCCCTCCTCTACCCCATGTAACATGCATGTGTCTAGATAGGAGCTTCATGCTTCTGATTGTTAAATTCCCCAAAAGTATGGTTTTACTGGTTTAAAAAAAAATCTATGCATAAAGGAGGGGAAAGTATGCCTTTCTTGGAGAACTATGGGAGGCCATAGGAGCCTTGGGGTGCTCTCAGGTCATCTACTTAAAGCATGCACACAAACACAGATGGAATGAGTAGAGGGAAATGAACTGATATGGAAGAGCAAAGGAAGATGAAAGAAAGAATAATGGCAAAAAGCAGTTTTTGATTGGCACTGTCACCAAGCAAGAACTTGAGTCATACAGTACCTATAGCTGTGTCCTTAGGAGTTTATTACTCATGAGTTCTGCTCTGCTTTCCTCCAGATAAAAAACAAAACAAAATATCCGCAAATGACTTTCACATGCTTTTTTTCTTATTTCTGTGAACCAAAAAAGACTGTTTGAATCTTCTCAGGAGTGCTCTTAGAAGGGACACTTGAGGAAGGGGAGGCAGAGGGAGGCAAAGGGAGAGGTTGAGCTAGGAGACAGGTTCAATAGATGTCTCAGGTAACATTACAGGATGTTATCGTGGGATGGCCATTTAGAGTTGTCTGGGATTAAGTCTGGAGAACAGGAGCTAACCCTTGAATATACCTGGATCAACCAACCACTAACTATTATTATTGGCAAAGAGATAGCAACTACCAAATTAGGCTACCAGATAAGGTCTGTCTCATAGAAGTGTTCCTGGGACCTAGGGCAAGGTCTCTGTTGCTGCTGGAGGACATAAGGATGCTTTGTCGCATCTATTACACTCTTCAGTGCTCTGCAACACCATAAAGCTTAGCAAGGGAAGTTGAGGAGGGAATACACTTTGCAGAAGCATGTTGTCAGACTGCCTCATCATGAAGTATTGTGACTGAAGACATGCCTTAACCTTTGGAAGAAACCCTTCATGCTCCCAAATGTCTATGTACTTCACTTTACCCCAGACTCAATTGTAGCTAAATTGGAGCAATGAGGACAGATCACTGAATTAAAAGAGAAAGTAATGGAGTTAATTCCAAGGTAACGAATAAAAGAGCAATAAGAATTCTCCACATTTTCTCCATCTTCGGCTGTAAGCCTCAAGTTAAAATGTGTTAAAGGTAAAAATGGGATGGGCCCGTGGAAACAAGCTGCCTTGGGGAGCCACTGGGAATGCAACAGACATGAGAAAGAAGTACTTTTTTGGCTATTGAAGACTCAGGGAGGCTGGTTATTATTCTGTAACCTGCCTTAAACTACTAAAAGGAATATATTCTTATTTTTTCTTTGTATATAGAAATTTTAATCTGTGCCTGGGCTTTGAAACTCAGTACAACAACCAGAACATTTTCCTCTAATGTATAAACTTCTATGTATAATTAATTTTTGCAATTAGCATGGCTCTTCTTTCTACTTTTCTTTTACTTGTTGATAATTTTACACATTCATCAGCATACCATGATCATATCCACCCAAATCCTCCTCTCCTCTTTATATCCCTCCTTTCTCTAAACTCAGAGTCCTATTAATGCTCTCTGCTTGAATATTGACTAAGCTTCTTGACTTGACCATGTGGAGACAACCATAGCTACAGTGCAAGAGTGTAAATAGCATGTAATAGCCATGTCATGTCCAGAGGACAGAATTTCACAGCACTCATCATTCTCCAGCTCTTACATTCTTCCTGTCCCTTATTCTGAGATATCCCCTGAGTCTTAGGGTAGGGTCAGGAATTGACATAGATGTCTCATTTAGGGCTGTGCACTCAAAGATCCCTTATTCTTCATATTTTGACCAATATGATTAGGAAGTTTCTATGGTTAAGGCTGAAAGCAACACCAATCCATGAGTATAATCATAAAAATCTAGAAGTTTGGTGTCATGACCATTTATCAGAAAAAAAAAATGGCAGTAAATCACCCCTAAGGTCTGTAACCACCCATGCTGGCTAGTTTTATATCAACTTGCCATGAGCTAGATACATTAATGAGCAGTGAAGATGAACTGAGAAAATGCTCACACCAAATTGGCCAATGGGCAAGCCTGTCATGCATTTTCTTAATTAGTGATTGATGTAGGAGGGCCCAGCTCCCTATGGGATTATGGTCCTGGATGCTATAAACGGAAGGTTGAACAAGGCATAAGGGGCAAGCCAGTAAGCAGCACTCCTCCATGGCTCTGCATCAGTCCTTTCCTTTAAGTTCCTTCCCTGGCTTCCCTCTGTGATGAACTAATAAGTTGTAATGTAAACTAAACTCATTCCTCCTCAAGTTGCTTTTAGTCATATTGTTTTATCACACAATAGAAACTCGAACTAAGACACCTCCAAAGTCAAGGGTTTTGACCAAGTTTACAATAATAAGCACAGATTCCCTTCTGAGCAGCAAGACTCAAATCTAATCAGGAATCAAATCAAATCAAGAAGTGGTTGGTTACACTTCCTAACAGTCTTGCCATTATTGGACTAGTAGTCACATCTTGCAGACCAATATTGTAGCATGCAGGGATCACTGCTGGGTGATACTATTAAAACTTCTCCCCAGCCCCAGCATCCTACTTAGCATCTTCTGGCACTATGAAAGCTACCCAACAGATAGGGAGATTTTTAGATCAGTTCTTGCTTAATTTCTTTATGTCCTGCATCTAAAGTACATGATGCCTTCAGCAATAGGGTCTTGTTTTCCAGTTATTATAGAGGTCCACAAAGATTTCTTATTGAGATCTGCGCTTGCTTTACCCAGCAGAGCTGCATTAGAGGATTGCTTGACCATGTGCATGGTTTCTAGGTGATTGGAAGGCTCTACACTTGGCTGAGCTAGGGGGAGGTCATTTGCTCCACCCCTTGGCATTCCTATAAATAGCCCTTTAGCAGAGCCAGAAGGGGCTGGTGGATAAGGATCTAGGCCTTCTCGAGGCTATATTGTGTTTCTATCTGTCTCTCTCCCTTCTATATTTCTATTTAAATATTTCTCACTTCTTTCTCCACAAGAGTACCCTGCGGTAAAAGTAGGATCGGATCTTCCACAAGTTATCCAGTTATGGTGGAGCTATGATAATAGTCTGTGTTGTTCTGGGTACTCCATAATACTCTCTGAGCATTCATCAGGAGGTATCCCATACCTGGCATTATTATGTCACCATAACTTCCTATTTTCTACCCATATACTAGGATAGTTTTAGTGCATACAGTCTATCTCTTAAATAATCTTGGGTGTGTTGTATTTACATATATGTGAACACAGTGCCAGTGATATGCCCAGGTGATTGATGTGTGTGTGCATGTGCGTGCGTGCATGCGTGTGTGTGTGTGTGTGTGTGTGTGTGTGTGTGTGTGTGTGTGTGTGTGTGTGTGTGTGTGTGTGTGTGTGTGTTATAGAGAATAGATGGAGGCAAAGAAAGGAAATATACCATTCCAAACAGTATTTATTGTTTCTCAAATTTACACTATACTTTAAGGATGGATATAGAGAGAAATAGGAAAGAATTTTTTTTCTCAAGGGAATAGAACAACTCAGATAATTAGAGCTGTGCTTGAAATTTGAAATTCTATTTTCAGATTTTGACATTAAGTATTTGTTGACTAATATGTTGATGTATTTTTTCCCACAAAATTGAACATGGCTGACAGATAATTTCTAAGAATATACTGAAAAAAATTTTGAATGAAGAAATGAAAAAAACAGATAAATATGACTTTGGAGAGAAGCTACTGTTGACTTAGTTCTCCTCGTGTCATCTATATGAATTAAACAAAGACCTATTGTGGCCTGGATTCCTCAGCAGCAATGCAGGGTTTCCTGCAGAAGAAGCTAGAGACTTGTGGTGAGCTGAGGGCGCCCAGTGCTCTGCAGCACTGCAGAGGGTGTTCCCTGTATCTCTAGAATGTTTTCATTTGGACAAAATGCCGGTGATGTGCCCAGGGGTGTGTGTGTGTGTGTGTGTGTGTGTGTGTGTGTGTGTGTGGTATTGTTTTGTTGCCTTCTCTTTTTAGAACTTCTACTAGGCAGACACTGTGTGTTCTGAGTAGATTCTATAATAGTTTACCCTCCCTGAACTCTCTACTTTGTAGTGAACCTCTTTTCCTTTTAAAGGTTGAGATGGTACATTTGCCTTGCTGTGTGAAATGAAGGAAAGTGCCTGAGATGTTGACTATGAGCTGCAAAGCCTCTCTTTTCAGCTTGGGTGCAAAGCTAGAGTCCTCAAACTGGCATTGCACCTGGCTCTGTACTATCAGAGTCCACCCCCAGGGCTCTCAAGTTGTAGCTTTCTCCACTCCGTAACAGGTCAGTTTCCTCTCCTACTTTCCATTTGTAAGATTGTATTGACATCTATGTCTGCAATTGTCACATGTCCTAGTCCCTTTATCTATGTAATTTTTAACTTTCCTTTTTTTTATTTAAACTCATTTTTTTCCCCATTTTACTGGGGTTCCATGGGAGAGAAGTGACAAAAAGACATGATCAATCTATCCATTAAACTAGAATTTCCCTGTGATATGGATTAAAAACAACAGCTCTGATTAACAGACTCATTTTATAGAAAAATATATTGAATCTCAGAGAGGTCAACTAAGTGGCCTAGTACCTCAAAACTAGATCACAGCTGTTTTTACCTAAGTCTGAAGTCTACATTCTTTTTTCCATATAGAATTCTATTTTCCATGTCCACGTGGAGCAGAAGGCAGGCAACTGTTGTGTTAACAGGTCGTTCAAGGCTGGCCAATACTAAGTCATTCCCAACATTAGGTACAATGTTTGACTTTTCTTTATTTGATAATTACAAATGATTTCCGACCTTCAGTCTATAATTAAAATATTTGTGGTGTAAGAATAACAAACTTTAGGGGAGACTATACAATGAATGGGTCATAGGGACTATCTTTAAGCAAAGATAATTGATATAATTTCTTTTTATCCTAAACACTAAATACTGCACAATTAAAACTCTGGAGGAGAGACATAAAGCAAAACTGAGTAACCTACCATACCTAATTATAAATTTGGCTACTGATACAATCAGGCACCCACAAAAAGAAACCCCATGTTTAGGTGACTCCTCTTTGAAGCTTCCTTAAATGTTCATGGGGAATCCTGATACCCAGCATTCAGCCAAACCCACATAAGGAATGAGACATGCACCTTTGTTCAAGATTGTGTCTTGACTCTTTGCATGTGTGGTCACCTTGTCAATCTTAAAAATAATGCAATGCAAAATATAAGATACAATGAGTGAAAGATTCTTAAAACAAGAAAAAGTAGTGACAGAAATGGTGGCCACCAGGATCCCAAGAGCTGTGTATTGCACCTTTGTGAAGAAGCACACAGTGCATGAAACCCTGTCCTGTAGTACACAGGTTTGGGAAAGGTGACTGCACAAGACCACATCAGGAGCTGGACTGATCCAGCTGAGTGCTGGAGGAGAATCTCTCAGAAGACTCTGCAGGCTCCCCTGTCACTGCCCTTCCCTCAGTCATTATTCCCCAGATCAAAGAGCTACTGCCTGGGCTATATTCTCCCAGGCTCCAGGGAGACATCACTCTGTACCTTGTTTTATCTTGTATCTCCAGGGTTGTACCAGACCTCCCACGGAGTGTGAATAGACTTCAGGCCAGCCAGTCTAGATCCTCTGCCTTGCAGCAGAGCCAGGGCCAAACCTGCAATTGAAGATAAGCAGACAGGTGTTCATCATCATGGCCTTCTCCAAAGCCAACTACTTTCCCCCTGGGTACAGGGGTGAGCACTGGGTATAGGTATGGGCGTGTGAGTGAACTAAATGAAAAACAGGCTCCTGAATGATGTGCCATTCAGTGTGTGTGTATTTGTGTGGTGGGGAGAGGAATCTGGGGGGGGGGACAGTTAAAAGGGAATAATGAAGGTATTGCTTTTAGGAAAAGGGCAGCACCTGGAGGTCAGGAATTTGTGACCTGTCTTTGCAGCCTGGTCTGCCATCTGCAGCTGTGGGATGAACAGTTCTCTTCTAAACATCCCATCTCCTCTGTAACATGAAGATACCAAGAAAACCTTGGAGCATTGCAGCAGGAATTCACAAAACCCACAAAACAATAGAAGCACGAATAATTTTTTAAAATTATTTTCTTTTCCCTGTATCCCCTCTCATCTTTATTTTGTGCTTTGACCCATATTGGAAAACCAAGGAGTATTTTATTTTGACTGCATTAGGAGAAAAAAATTTCAGGCACCACAACTACTTTCTTAAGCATGTATAAGCACACCCCCCCCCCCCCCCCCAGCATCTCTTATCAGCAGCCTGCTACATGATCAAAAGCAAAGCAAAAAAAAAAAAAAAAAAAAAAAAAAAAAAAAAAAAAAGAAAAGAAAAAAAGCAAGCATTCATCGCGCATCCCCTGGGCATTCTCTATCCCTTCCTAGTGGCAGCCTGGGTTTGATATTTGTTTTCCTTTAAAGCTCCCACTGAGACTTCCCCTCTAACTCCCACCCTCTCACAGTCCATTCCCTTCTTCCCTTCTCCTTTTCTCTTGGGTCTCCTCTCCTGTTTCTTTGTTGTTTTCTTGTTAGGGGTCTCTCTTTGCTTAAATTTTCTTTTACTTCCTCTACTTTCCACATTTTCCTCTAAGTATGTTTATAACCTTTTATAAACTATGTGATGTAGGCAAAGGAATTCATGTGTTTGCAAGGTTACCAGCTTTTTTTCAGTTTTTTTTTTTTACTTTTTTAAATTAATTAATCAATTAATTAATTTTTCCCAGCCCAATTAAATTTCCTATCCCTCACTCCTCTCCACCCATTCCCTTCTCTTAATCCTATCCACCCACTACCTCTCCCTTCCCTTCAGAAAAGAACAGGACTTCCATGTATATCAGCCAGACATAGGATTTTAAGTTGTGGTAAGACTAGGCACCTCCTCTCCTATTAAGGCTGGACGAGACAACCCAGCAAAAGGAAAGGATCCTAAGAGAAAGCAACAAAGTCAGAGATAGCCCCTGCTCCCTCTGCCAGGAATTCCATATAAAGACCAAGCCACACAATTGTAACACATGTGCAGAGGGCCCAGATCAGTCCCAGGCAAGTTCTCTGGTTGACGATTCAGTCCCTGTGAGCCCCCATGAGCCCAGGTCATTTGATTCTGCTGATTTTCTATGGTGTCTTTGGTCCTTCTGGCTCCCTCAATCCTTTCTACCCTTCTTCCACAGAATTTCCCAAGGTCCACCTAATGTTTGGTTGTGGATATCTGCATCTGTTTCCATTAGTTGTGGGGGGGAAGCCTCTCTGATGGCAATTAGGCTAGGCAATGAAACATGAGTATAGAACAATATTATTAGGAATTATCTAATTGACTCCCCCCCTTTTTTGCCAGTCATATTTCAATCTATTCTAGGTCTCCGGGCTGTCCAGCTTCTGGGTCCTGGCCCTCCAGAAATTGTCAGGGCTGGGCTCCCTCTCATAGTATGGGTGTCAAGCTGGACCAATCATTGGTTGGCCACCCCCATAATTTCTGCACCACCTTTGTCCCAGCATATTTTATAGGCCTGCCAAATTGTAGGTCAGAGGTTATGTGGCTGGGTTGGGGTGCCAATTCCTCCACAGGTAGTCTTCCCTGGTTACAGTAGATGGCCAGTTCAGGCTCCATATCTCCCATTTCTAGGGGTATTAACTAGGGAAACCCTCATAGATTTCAGGGAGTTTCCATTGCACTAGGTTTCTAGCTTATCTCAGAGATGCCCCTGATTAGAATTGTCTTTCATAGTACTCTCTCCCTCTATCCTCCTCCCACCTGATTTCTCCTGTTCCCATTCCCCCAATCCAGACATTATCCCCCTACATCCGCCTGTGATGTCTAGTCTATTTCTCCTTTGCAGTGAGATTCATGGGTCATCTCTGCCTCCACCATGAACCTTCCTTGTTACTTAACTTCTTTGGGTCCGTGGATTGTAGCATGGTTACTCTTTACTAAAGCTAGTAGCCACTTATAAGTGAGTACATACCATGTTTGTCTTTCTGAATCTGGGTTACCTCACTCAGGATGATTTTTTTTTTCTAGTTCCATGCATTTGCCAGCAAATTTCATAATTTGTTTTAAACAAATGACTAATATTCCATTGTGTAGGTGTACAACATTTTCTTTATCCATTCTTCAGTTGATGGACATCTAGGTACTTTTACCTGACTTCAAGGCCTGGAAAGATGTCTTGCAGACTGTAAGAGACCATGGATGCCAGCCCAGACTACTATACCCAGCAAAATTTTCAAGAAGTCCTTGCAAGTCAAGAAATTTAGATTTTTTTACTACCTTTATTATACTATGTTCTTGCTGTAGAAATGATTGAGAAAACATAAACCAAGATGGTTTACACCAAATGCTAGTACATATCATGTTCTTTCTATATGGCTATATAATATACATGATATTTTTCTAACATTGGTTCCTGAACATTTCTCTATGTTACTGAGAAAGAAATAGAAAATCTTAAAGCCCTTAAGAGATCAGAAAAGGAATAGAAAAGCATGGGACAGAATAATGCTGAGGCCTCATGGTGGGTAAACCTGTGCCTGGTCATATAGACTATGCAGGATTTGAATTACAGGAAAGACCTCTCCAGCAAGAACAGCAATGGGGAAAACTTCAGGAATGGAGTACAAAACATGGGTCATGTGTGGCCTAGAGGCAGAAAGTACTATGATTAGGGAGGACAATTGAGCTGGCTGTCTGTGGACAAAGTTGGGAGAGCTGAAAGACCCGGGCAAAGGGAGAGCTTATAGGACCTGTTCTTTACCATTTCTGAAAAACAAGAAGGAGAAGTGGGTTTGAATGGGGGTCCATAGTCAAGTGAAAATGCCTTCTCCCCCATCCAAAAGTAGCAGTTAAAAGCAGTACAAGAGTAAAAATGGAATTACCTATGGGGAGAGTATCTAAAATGAGAGCAGTCTAGGTGGAACAAGGCTATTGCTTGTGGATACTTGAAAGTCCTTGCTTTTCATTAGCTGTCCTTGAGGTAGGTACTTAATAGCATATTATTAAAACCAGGGTAAAATCAGTATATTGTAAAATTTGGTGGGTCACTATGAGCAGTTTTAATCCCAGCACTCAGGAGCCAAAGGCAGGGAGATCTCAGTGAATTCAGGGTCAGCCTGGTATATATAGTGAGTTACAGGATAGCCAAACAATGGAGAAAATAGGAGAGAGATAGAGTGACAGAGAGAAGACAGAAGAAAAAAAACAAATAGAAGATAAAACTAATCTATGACCTGCCATCATCATCATTCTCAATAATTTGTTTCAGTAAACCAAGATTTTTAACCCTGAGTCAATTTTTTTAAGAGAAAGAAAAGAAAACCACATTTAATAGTGTGCCAGAGACACATGCGGGCTGCTTTTCATGTGTTCCAGACTGAAATAAAAGTGAGTAGGCAATTACCACTGTGTATTAAAACATATTTTTCTTAATCCTTGTTTTTTATTTTTGGATTTGTTCCCATTTATAAGACATATTCTACATTACTAGGTTTTTTACTTGACAATAAGTAATAAAGACAAAATTTGTTTAATGGAACTTCACGCTGTACTTATTTGGCAAATTATTTGGACTGGTTGCAAGATAAAAATCTTTTCTTCTTGAGGACTATGTGGGAGAAAAGTCAGAAAAATTAATTATCCAAAACTGATTTGCATACTTTATATGTGTTTTGTTTAACCTCTGAATGTGGTAGGAATTTAATATTTAAGTAACAGGAAGGCATCTTGTACAAGTTCAAACAAAACCCAGGAAGATGACTTCAGAGATATAAAACACCTTTTACAATCAAAGACCTCTGACTGCAGTGGGACTCCAGAGATGGCTGCACAGCTGAGAGCTGTGATGATGCTCGAGTCACACTCCCTTCCCTCTCCTCAGAGCCCAGGTCATTCTTATTGCAGAGGCTAGGTTTCTGGTTCTCAGTTCCCATGATAAAGGCTGGGTCTGGCTTCCTGCCACAGTTCCTGCCACCTGGAGATATTTTTCTTAATCTAGTTTTCACCTCCCACTAGGGAAAGCAAACCCATTTGGGTGAGTTCAAAGCAAGTCTGCCTTGGTCAAATGTGGGCTCAGGAAGGAGTAGGATGGTGGAGCACTATTTGTCCACTCCTAAGAGGATCTGAGGGAGATGGAGCAGAAATTCCAAATGGTCTCTGGGCAGTCTCATTCTAATCCTCTCTAGAAATTAATGAGTATAATCAATTGTTTGGGGATTTATTTACTTTTATACATATACATTTACAAAATACATTTCCAATTAGTATTAAATTGGGTTAAGAAATCAAGATTGTCTATATGCCCAAATTGTCTTTATCTAAAGAGACACTTTTTCTCCATGAAAATAACTATGTGTCATTCTTTTAATGGACTTGTTGGCCATTAAAAAGCCTCTTCAGCATGTTGTCCTCATGTGGTAACTTGAACGTGACAGAGAAAGGACAAGGAGAAAATAAAAGCAAACCCAAGGACTGCACATGAAGGTCAGTGACAGCACACTTTCCTACCACAGACAAGGGCATTAATGGCTTCTAGCCCAGTACCACAAACAAAAATAATTTTAAAACTTTTAAAATAAATAAGACAAAAAAAATGTATACGTAATGTGAAGTGATTTGCAAGAAGAGTCAAGATTACTATAAACACTGGAAAGAAGTGCCATTTGGCTGACATTGAAACACAATTTTACCCATGATGATTTTATTTTCTGGGTTAGTCTAACCAGATCTTCTGCAACATTGTGTGGTTTGGGTGTGGTGGTGGAAGTCTGGGATGAGTCACACTGATGACCAATAGTGGGAGACTTTTTTTTTCTCTTTATGATGGAATGTGGTTTGTTCAGCTCTGAAGGCTTTCTGGATATTCTGCAAGCAGTCTTGTGCTGGTGTGCATGCCTGCAATTCTAGCACCTGTGAGACTGCGTAGGATGAAGAGTTTGAGGCTAGTCTTAGATACATGGGGGAAAGGGGAGGGGAAGGAGAGAAGAGGGGGGGAGGAGGATAAAGGAGAAGAGGAAGGGGCTGGAGAAATGGCTTAGAGGTTAAGAGTACTGGCTGCTCTTCCAGAGGTCCTCAGTTCAATTCCCAGCAACCACATGGTGGCTCACAACCACCTGTAATAAGGTCTGGTGCCCTCTTCTGGTCATACATGCTGTATACATAATAAATAAATAAAATAAATCTTTAAAAAAAAAAAAGAAGAGGAGGAGGAGGCAGGAGGGAAGGGAAGGAGAGGGGAAGGGAGAGGAGGGACAAGAAGTCTTGAAAGAGGAAATGAGGGTTAGGTCAGGGAGGGATATTCCTGTTTCCTAGAGAAAATTAAAATAAATTTCTTTTTAGATTTATTTGTTTTATTTTATGTGTATGAGTGTTTTGCCAGCATCTACATCTGTGCACCAAACACAAACCTGGTAAATGAGGAGATCAGAAGGTATTAGATGCCTTGAAACTGGAGTCATGGATGATTGTGAGTCAACATATAGATGCTGAGAATCAAATCCAGGTCCTCTGCAAGAGTAGCAGATACCTTTAACTGCTGAGCCATCTCTCCAGCACCAACATGACTATTTTGTGTTTTTAATAGGAGGTGGTAGACTCAATATAGATATTAGAAAAGACTAACTATTAATTTGACTTCTGTCATAAAATGATTGTATGGGATAGTCTTTGGTGCACTGTCTTTGCCAGGACACCATTTTGTTGATTTAATAAAGATCTGAATGGCCAGTAGCTAACCAGGAGAGAATAGGCAGAACTTCTGGGAAGAGAGAAGAACTTAAGAGAGGGATGAGTCTAGGTATGCTAGAGAAACCAGTGAGATATGGAGAGAGTTGGACATACAGAATGAAAAAGACATAAAAAACCATGTGGCAGAATGTAGATTAATAGAAACAGGTTAATTTAAGTTATTAGAGCTAGTTGGGAACAAGCCTAAGCTAGAAACCAAGCTTTCATACTTAATAAGAAATTTCTGTGTTGTTATTTGGGAGCTGGCAACTCAACAAGAAAGTTCAACTACAATGAGTTGATTTCTGTGCATCACTTTCTCCTAGGAAACTCTAGATAAAATTAACACATTAAGAAATTCATGCTTAATGCTTAAGTCTTGGAAGCAAGCTGTTTGCTATGGAGAGGACTGAAATTTTTGTATAAGAAATTAACCCAACATAAAGGTTGTTTACAGAGTGGCAAAAGAAGCCACAGGACAGTGACCATAGCTAAAGAATCCAACTCATTTGTTAAGGTTATAGAGTATGACTCCATCTTCTGTGCTGCCTTTAGGTATGAGGGACCATAATGAAGATCTAACTAGTCTCTAGATAGGAGGATGGCAGGGGTTTGTGTTGGATACCATCATTACTAAGCATATATCATGCCAGATTCATTTTCTCATTGCATAACAACTGCTAGAGTTATCTCAAATAATCAGTCATTTTATCAGCACTGACATAAACTAAACCCATTTCTCAATCAAATTTGTATTTTCTCAGGAAATTAAAAAACACCATTCTTGAGCACGAGCATTAAATTCTGTGATTAAGAATTAGCGTGACCAAGAGTGTAGTCTAGGCCAGAACTTTCCTATTGCTCAACCTATATGGCTCACCCTCTGGTCTGAAGAATGTCTAGAATGCTGGCAGAATATAAACAGGTCTGGAGCATCCATTCATTGAGTAGGAGATGACTTCTCACTAGAATCCAGTAAAAAAAAAAAAAAAAAAAAATGCTTTACCCTATTTAGAAGACCACCTGCAGTTTTTAGTAACTCAATATATTAATAATAACACAATTTAATTACTTTAGCTAGGATGTAGCTAAATGTAATTGTGCAATTATACACAAGACACTGAATGATTTAATACATCACCTCACTCAGCCCTCAGAAAGACTTCAAGAAGTAGCTGTTTAGTTTTACTACCCACAGGTAACAGGTACAGGAACTGAGGTACAAAGTGGTCAGGTGACTGACTGCTGTGAGTCACAGAAAAATAAAATAGGAATTGAGCTGACAATGGCAAAAGCTAATAACTGGAAGAGCAGAAGAGCAGGGCTCTTCCAGATGATAAAGCCAAAACTCAAGGGATCTTGGTGATATTGGCTTTTGAATGTATTAGCTGTTTCCTGCAGTGAATCTCTTGTGTGCTGTTGTAGCTTTTCCATTTGATTATTTCCCCCAAAAACTTCTAACAGTGTGGTTGATCATTCATTGGGCATAATTTCCCTGAATTCCTTCTTCATATTTCTGCGACTCACAACAACTGACTAGCTCAATGATACACATTGAAATTTGAATACAGCTGTATGGATCTCCTAGTTCCTATGCTTCACCTACTATGCCCCATTGCCAAGTTATAGCTGCCTCCAGCAAATGGGAACTCATATATACCTGAAGGTTTTTTCAGCTTTACTGTTTCAAGTATATATTGGTACATAAATTAATCCTTAGTTATTTTTTCAAAAGATATTTTTAGAATAATTATAGATTTATAGAAAATTCATAATGATTATGCACAGGGTTTTTAAATTCTGTCTGTGGCTTTTTCACTATTTCATTTACTTTTAGTTTATTTTACCTTGGTTTCATTATAGATCGATCCCAGACTGACCTTCATCTCAGATCCTTTTTAACCTGGCTTTCAAGTGCTGGGATCTCAGACATGCATGACTACTCCTGGCAGCTCTCCCATTACTAACACTGTGCATTACTGTGATTCATTTGTCACAACTAATGAACCAACACTGGTATTCTACCATTAACTAAACTCTAAATAGATTTATGTTTTGTTTTTCCCTAATATCTTTTTTCATTTTAAGATCCTATCCCAGACATTATTTTACATTTATTTGTCATATCTTAATAGGCCCACTCACAAATGCTTCTTGATCTGATTATGACACGTACGTTTCTATCTAATAGCACTTATGCATAACAGTTTCTCGGATTTATGACCTTGAATGTATTGAGAAATGCAAGCTAGGCATTTTAATTTGGGTTTGTATAGTGTTTTTCTGGTCTGTGGGTATAGGTTTTTGAGGACTATCTCAGAAGTGAAGGATCATTTGTACTGTATCATGTCAAAGACAGAATGTGAGCAATGAGGTATAATGTTACCCTTACTGTTCATAGTGTTTGTCAAGTTTCTCACTATAAAGTTGCTTTTCTCATATTCTCTGTGAGTCAACCACTTGACTAAAAAGCCAAGCTCACCACCTTAAAGAAGAAATAGCTACTAAATTAGCTGGCATTCTTGTGTGGGGGATTTTTTTCCCCATATGTATTTATTATTTTATTTAATAATTTATGGATCAATATGGGTTATAGGTGTTTGCTTTATACTTTAGTCTGAATTAGAGCATTTGGGATGCTTTAACAAAATACTATAGGGTTGGGGATTTAGCTCAGTGGTAGAGCGCTTGCCTAGCAAGTGCAAGGCCCTGGGTTCAATCCTCAACTCAAAAAAAACTACTGTAAACACAGTGGTTTATTATCTCACATTTCTGTGTGTTAGAGGGTAGAAGATTTAGATGTCAGAAGATTTGGTGTTTGGTGAGAGCCACATCTTCTTACCATAACTCAGATAGTGAAAGGGTGAGGGATTTCTCTGGCTTCTCTTTCTTAAGGGCAATATTATCCTTCAGGAGGGTTCTACTCTTATGTTCTTATCATCTCTCAAAAGCCCACCACCTAAAACCTTCCCTTTGTGAGTTATGTTTTAAGTGTGTAGAGCTTGGAAGGGGGACATTAACACCAGAGACAAGAGGATCTACCAGCCCAGTTTACATAGGGATACCTCGTCTCAATAAACCAAGAAAGGGAAACAAATGAAAGAGGCCAGTATGATAGTCCGTGCCTATAAACTCAGCTCTCAGGTGGCATAGGAAGAGGATGCACAAAGTCAGGGACAGCCTCAGCTATAGAGTAAGACAGCTGTGAAACCCATACTCTAAAAGGACAGTGCCCAAATTGTTTTGGCTTTGGTCATTGCAGCTCTTATAATTTTTATTAGCACATGTTAATTGTGAAAAATAATGCATTTCATCAAGAAATGTTCAGGCCGGGCGGTGGTGGCACACACCTTTAATCCCAGCAATCGAGAGGCAGAGCCAGGCAGATCTCTGAGTTCAAGACCAGCCTGGGCTACCAAGTGAGTTCCAGGAAAGGCGCAAAGCTACACAGAGAAACCCTGTCTCGAAAAAACAAAACAAAAAAAAAAAAAAGAAAAAGAAATGTTTATGCATATATCTGTTACTACCCTATTATCCTCTCTTCCTCATGTCTGATTTCATCACACACACACACACACACACACACACACACACACACACACACACAGAAATGTTCATGCATATATCTGTTACTACCCTATTATCCTCTCTTCCTCATGTCTGATTTCATCACACACACACACACACACACACACACACACACACACACACACAGAAATGTTCATGCATATATCTGTTACTACCCTATTATCCTCTCTTCCTCATGTCTGATTTCATCACACACACACACACACACAACACACACACACACACACACACACACACTACATGTATTTTCTTCATGTAACAATAAACATTTGCTTTCCCCATTACTTTCTCTAATTTTCCCTTCCTACCCCATTATACCCCATTTTCCTCCTCACTATTTTACTTTTCGGTCACGTATGTATATATTATGTGAGAAAATAATGCAATATTTGTCTAAGTGTTGCCTATTTGTCTTGATCTCTGGTTCTCGCCAGTATCCTGCAAATAACATATTTTTTTCTAGTTAATGGGAACAAATATTTAGTAAGTAACTTTTTTTCGTAACTTTTGATATCAGAGAAGTAAAACCTATAATTCTCTTTATAGCAAATATATAAATAATATCAGTACTTTGGCCATCTTGAATCTAAGGCCCTTTACCACAAAATAGTTTTAACCTTTATTTAAACTGAATTTATAATCCCTATGCCTTCCCTAAATATATATAATAAAGGAATATAGTAAAAGTAGCAAGTACTAAACTACATTAATAGTTTATCGTTCTTAGTTTGTGAATTTTAGAAACATTATACATACCTACTATATTTGGGAGTCCTTGGCTTAGTTGTAGCATACAATACAACCAAATATGAAACACATGCTTGGTGACACTTGCCCACATCTACAAGGTGGCAGCTAGATAATTAGGTTTCAATACTAACAATTAACTATCCTACGAACAATTAGCATTACATCATAATATGCCACCAAGGCAACTTTTTTATAATGAAGAAAAAAATCAAAATTAAAGTCCTTATTTGTAAACCTTTATTCAAAATGTAACTTTTCAAGTGGAAATAAAAATAAAAATTCTCTTTTTACTAGTGAATACACATAAGATTTTAATTTTCTTTTGTGGTAGGAAAATAATGCTTCAAAAAATAACTAGTAGAAAAATTCCCCAGCCTAATGTTCAGTCCTTTCAGTGTTAGCGAATTTGGGTATGTAAGTGTGAATTCTGGCTCCTGGCTGAGTACTCATGAGCTTGAGTGAAGACAGTCTACTTAAAGAGGTGAACTACAGAGAAAATTCCAAGGAAAGCTTTTTTCATTAAATGTGGTTTTCTATGTTCTTAAAAAATGCAATTATATCCGACTAAGATTGTGTTTCTACTCTGTAGAGGACAGAAGGGAGTACTGTGCCGAGAGAAGTACAGGGAAAGTTCTTAGTGCATATACTTGGATCACAGCTCCAGGTTCCTGCAGTCTAAGTTTATGGCAAATCCTCTGCTCATACATCCCCTTAACTTAGGGTAACCTCGTTTTTCCCAAGACAAATAGGCCTAGAAATGGGAGTTACATAATTTTGGTATATGACCCACTGATGCTGGATCTATTGATACTTATCAGGAAAGAGTCATGAGTGGGCTATCAAAAGATGTAAAAGTTCACAAGCAGAGGAAATCATCCTCAAGACACATGTATATAGAAAAGGAATGACACCCTTAAGGTCAAGTTATCTCTTCCACAATATTCTCCCTAGAGGCAGAGGTAAAGAGACAAAAAGGAAAAAGGCAGAGAAATGTTGCAATCTCTAAGGAATAAAAGTACAACTCATTTAATGGGTCATTTAGAAAAGAAACCCTTGGGGTTGATGGAACTGATAGGAAATATTCAGACCTATGAATTGCACAGGCCCCTGGGAAGTGCAAATTTCTTCAGCCTACTCTTATCATCTGGAATATGTTTGCTGTGAGGGCTGGATGAGCTTACAGTGTATCTGAGAGTTGCAGAACTATGTTTGAATCAACTGATCAGAAATAAAAGGAAGAAATGTCAGCTGTCTGTAAGGCTCTCACACAAGACATCCTAGGAATTTGGGAGAATCTTCTAATGAATCCCAAAGACATTTCTAGTGAAGAAGTAGAAATGGAATTGAAAGCTTTTCCACAAGGGGAAGAATCAGTTGTGGTATATGGCCAAGTAAACCATTTCCTATGTACTTTGTATTTTGCACATATGAACACCCAAGCAAGGCCTCATAGCCAGTCCACTCAAGGAAAAAACCTCTGCAAAATTTCCTAATTACTTTTCAAAAGTAATGATGACTCAGGAATGCAGCCATCTCTCCTCAAGTCCCAGTTATACTTTTTCTGGAAAAGTGAACTCAGTATATAAGGCCAACCTTTGAATCAATGCACAAATTTACATAGATTTCTCATGTTATATTTCACTTAAGCAGTTAAATTTACTTTTATGATAAGACAATTGTTTTGTTAATGCAATTGCTAGTCTAGCAAACTATCTTTACCCTAACTCTTAGAGGTTAAAAATATGACAGCACTATAATTTCTAAAGGTTAATTGAGCGGTTTGTTTATATGTTTCATGTTATTTTAGAGACCTAAACTTCCTTTGATTGCTGTCCTTACAATAGATCACAGGGGAAAATATTTACAAAATACATTCTAAGAAGCCGAATTCATTTACCAACAGAAATAATTTTCAATTGAGTCCTGGAATGCTGACAAGCCATACCCCAGGATATAAATAAATAAAATTGGCAGCCATTGCTACTAAACCACCAGCAACACTATGGATAGCTTTAAAAACTAAGTGCATTAAAGAATTAGAGAAAGTTTTGGGTTGATATGGAAAATAGCTGCAAGTATACATCGATTTTTTTTATCCTAAAATTACCCTTCTTTACTTTACTATATAAAATATATGGGAGAGCTGTTGGGGTTTGGAGAGTGCATTCATTAAGTGTTGCTGTGTGTCAAGAACTTAACAGCTTGTGAGACAGATCTGGTTATACTCACTATGAAATGAGGAGCCTTGTAAAGAAAGAAATCTCGTCCAATATTTTTCCTCTGATTCCTCCAAACACCTGGGTGCCAAACAGAATGCAAACATTTATTTGCTTTTAATCACAGGTAGCTTTGTGGATGTATTTCAGTCTTGAGATTTCAATGAGCTTCTTAAAAACTCAAAAAGTACAGAAAATTACAGTTCCATAGAACATATTTTTAAAAGGTGGCTCTAAACAAACTGGTTTTGGGTGACACAAATCTCACCTCAGAGGGTGCCCTATATGAGACATTGTGCTGGTGGGACTTGGACTGAAGACACTCTTGGTATTTCCTAAAACTAGTGCACCAGAGGAGAGTCAGGAAACCAACTTTGTCCTATAGGGCCTCACTCTTTTTCCAAGAGAACAGTGCATGCTCCCTGATTTGGTTTATTGGAAATTCAAGTGATGAAAGTGGGCCATGGATTTAAAAAGAAGAAAGAGGAACATTTACATTTGTAAATCAAGACTTCATGTTCACATGGTAATCATAACGTCCTTAATTTAGGTAATATATGTAATGAATAAGGCAAGAAGTATTTGAACACTCTCTACTTTTGCTGAGTCCCAAGTCACTTGAAAAACAGGCAAAAGCAAAATGGGATATATAAAACTATTTGTATCATATGAGAGGATGAGTAGTTGTTTAGTTAGTCATCACATCAATGGAACACAAAATTTAAAACTTTATTTTCCCAAGGAACTGATACAGCTTGGCATAGGGAACTCACAAGCATAATAAATAATAAAAGAAATCATTTTTGAGCTTTTGAAATTTGGAGTTAGGATGAGTTACTGGTTAGAGAACTAGCAATTGGACCTACCCTAATGAAAAGAAAAGGAACAGGTTTTAGGAAAGGGGAGGCCTGAGGTATGAACTCCCTGAAGGACAGCCATACCATGGTTTCCTTCTCTAAGCTCTCTTACTAAGGATTCAAATCTTTCTTGACTTTTTTTTAAAAGATATATTTATTTTTTATGTATACAATGTTCTGTCTGCCTGTATGCCTGCAGGCCAGAAGAAGGCACCAGATCTCATTACAGATGGTTGTGAGCCACCATGTGGTTGCTGGGAATTGAACTCAGGACCTCTGGAAGAGCAGCCAGTGCTCTTAACCTCTGAGCCATCTCTCCAGCCCCTCTTGCTTGCCTTATTTATGAAAAACTCACCCTTTCTTTCAAATCATGTTCAATCCTGGTCTTTACCAATCCTACTCACCCTACATCCTGGGGGGAAGGGGAGATTGAACATTTGTCTGCAAGAAGGGAAATAGGAATTAGATAGATTTCTGCACCTAGTAGAGATTCATATAATGCAAGTATGTGCTTAGAATATTGAAGACATCACATAGGTTTACCAATTGCCAGTTGGAGCATTTTGAGTGAAGAGCAAATTGAGTTTTACATGAGAGTTTTACATTTACATCTGAAAATTCAATTAAGAGAACAATTACACCTTTCATGGTACCAATAAAAATTAACCTTAGGGAAAAACTTAACCAAATAACTGCAAGGCTTACATACTGAAAACTAAAAGAAAATTTATTGAAAGAAATTAAACAAAATCTAAACAAACAGAAATACATTTTGTATTCATGGATTAGAAGGCTTAATATTGATCTCAACGCTACCCAAAATTTGGCCTGTATTGAATGAAAGTTCTATTGAACTTTCAGCTACATTGGGTACCAAATAGTAAACATTGAGAGAGAAAAGTAAAGTTAGAGGATTCCACTTTCAATTTAAAATTTTCTATCAAGAAAATGCAGTACTGACCTACATGGAAATCAGGTAGAATAGAAAATAACTGTCAGAAGAGAAATAGGCAGTTTATTTTGATGAAATTGTTTGACCAGAGTGCCAGGACAACCCAGTGAAAGGGAGGGGGTTAGTCCACTGCCATTATGTGCCTACAATGATAATAATAGAAAATGTAGTAACAGCTGTTGCTGAGGAGGTATGGAAGCTGGAAGACACACACATTGCTGGTTGGAAAGTAAAATGGTTGAAGTGAAATGGTGATTGCGAAATAAACACAGTTAAGCCTGGCATTATTACATAATGGGGCCATTCTCTTCTAAATACATATTTGAGAAAATTAAAAATAAGTATTCACTGAAAAAAAAGTGTACACAGATATTTGTAATAGCATTACTCACAAGAGCTGGAAAGCAGAAGCACCTTTTATCAAAGGATGAACAGGTAAGAATGACTACACAGTAGAATTTAGCCATCAAAATAAATAAGTGCTAATGCTTGTTATAACACAAGTGAACCTCGAACACATTACAAAAATTGTGTTTTCTGACAGTAAACCTTATGTACAGGAGATGCAATTGATTGTTTGGTTCACTGATTTACCCCTAGTGCCTTGTACAGGCTAGGAAGCTGTGAGAATGTAGATCATGCCTTCTCCCTTAAGGGTCCAGAGACAACCAGGAATTGAATTGTTCTATAATCTCACTAAGCCTAGTCCACAATATACTAGTCCTAGCTGGTATAGCCCTTAGCAGTGGTTTAAATTAGTATTCACAAAATTCATGGCATTAAAATATAGTAAATGAAATTCACTTCTGCTAGCATCATCAGTCAAGAGGTGCTGGGACTCATTGTCCAGCTTAGTCAAGACTGAACTTAGAGCAATGCAGAGGGACAATATGTATCCAGGCAGCAGAGCAGTGGACTGTAAAGATGGGAAGTAAATATATGCATGCACTTTGATTGAGAGGCTTATGGGTGGAATGCTGGAGGGTGGGAGAAAAAGTGAGGATATGTGTTAGTTATAACCTTTTGCTTTTTTTTCTTTTTATTAAAATAGAAAAGTGGAAATATGGTGGTATTCTATTTGTACTGAAATGTGATTTTAATCGTATGTTAATAAATAAAGTTGCCTGGGGATCAGAGCTATTAGAGCCATAGAAAGAGCGTGGCGGTGGTGGCGCACGCCTTTAATCCCATAGACCTCTGTGTGTTCAGGGATACAGCCAGCATTGGAGACATATGCCTTTAAGACCTGGAGGGCTGTACTTATAGGCAGTGACGAGGCAGTCATGTGTTTGGGTTTACAACCAATGAGAAGGCAGAAAGACTATTTAAAGACATACACACAGGAAGTAGGTCTCTTTCAGAGAGCTAGGAGCACCGCAAGAAGGGTAAGGTTTTTGCTGAGCCCTGACCTCTTGGCTTTCTCTTTTACATTGGTTCTGTGTTTCTTATTTAATAAGACGGTTGGCTACATCGACAGATATGTTAGAAGTTGAGGTCAGATCAGGTAGCCTAGAAGAGCCCTCTTGTTCAGAACTGTGTTAACTTCCTGATAATCTTCCAGGTTCACTCCAGATATCCTGACAAACAGCTATTGATTTCTAGAACCTCAAAGAAACCATGACTTCTTCTCATGTGTGTGTGTTTCTCATCTAGCCATAAACACCAAGGAGGATGTCCTCAAATTTCTTGCTGCAGGAACCCACTTATGTGGCACCAACCTTGCCTTTCAGATGGAGCAGTACATCTACAAAGAGAAAAATCATGGTATCTACATCATAAATCAGAAGAAGGCCTGGGAGCTGTTGTTTGCAGCTCCGGCTATTGTTGCCATTGAGAACCCTGCTGATGTCAGCACCATCTCCTCCAGGAAGGATTGTCAGCAAGCTGCTGAAGTTTGCTGCTGCCACTGGAGACTCAGTGTTGACCACTTCAAGCCTGGGGTCTTCACTAAGGAGATCCAAGCAGCCTTCAGAGAGTCACATCATCTAGACTGACCCCAGGGCTGACTACCAGGCCCTCACAGAAGCATCTTATGTCAACCTGCCCAACATTGTTCTGTATAACATAGACTCTCCTCTGTGTTACATGGGCATTGCCATCCTGTGTAAAAAGGGAGCTCACTCAGTGGGTCTGATATGATGAATGCTGGCCTGGGAAGTACTCCGTATGCATGGCACTATCTCCTGTGAGAACCCTTAAGAAGTCACGCATGATCTTTACTTCTATAGAAACCAGAGGAGACTGAGAAGGAAGAACATGCTGCTGCTGAGAAGGCTGTGACCAAGGAAGAATTTCAAGGCAAATGGACCAACCAGCTTCTGAGTTCACTACTGCTCAGCTAGAGCAGGCAGACTGGTCTGAGAGTGCGCAGATGACCTCTGTACCCATCCAGCAGTTCCCTACTAAAATCTGCCCAGCCAGTCACTGGGACTGGTCAGAAGCTCCCACAGCACAGGTCACTGAGCAGGTTGGAGCCAAGTGGTCTTGAGCTCCTCTGCAGGCACCTGAGCAAAGGGATAAAAGCTGAAAGGAAACTAAAGTTCCTAAAAGCTGGAAAAAAGAAGCCAGGCTTGGTGGCATGTACCTTTAATGCCAGCGTGTCAGAGACAGAGGCAGGTGGATCTATGTGAATTCTAGGCCAGCCTCGTTTAAAGAGTAAGTTCCAGGACAGCCAAGGCTGTTGTTACACGGAGAAACCCTGTCTGAAAAGAGAGAGAAAGGAAGAAAGAAAGAAAAAAAGAAAGAAAGGAAAAGAAAGAAAAGAAAAGAAAAGAAAAGAAAGAAATGGAAAACAGAAAAAAGAGAACTGTCATGAAAAACATGACATTTCATTGAACTGTTTATGGCTGCTTAAAGAATTATATATATTATTGTGAATCCTGAATGCCAAATTATAACTCTCTGTTGCTTCAAATATTTATCACAAATGGAATAATCTGGCAGGAAATTAACTTTTTATCTGAGAGGACAATGCTGTAAAAATCACACAAAACAAATAGGAAAGATATCAATATCACTTTGTCAAATCCATGTTGCCATGGAAATGTATACCCAAAACTATGCCATGATTCTCATCTCTAGAAATAATCCTTGCACAAAGGAAGTACAAACACAAAGTCATACCAAGGCAATGATCCTATTTGCTTATTAAATGGTGTTGGCTTAGTGATTGGATTATTTTACAGAGGTTAGTTTATACTTCAAGCAATGCAATAGTGGCACAGAAATGTTAAAGATGTTTATATTAATGACTACAATGCAAGAAGAGGCCATGGAACAAAAGAGCTCAATGTGACTGTGCCTCTGGCTACTTGTTTTTCGCTTGGGGAACACCCTTGTTCTTTAAAATATCCATTAAAAATATTGCTTTGGGGGTCTTGCATTAGTAATGCATTCAGAAAGAACAAAGACAGAAATTCACTTAGAATTTTATAATCAGGCAGTTATCTCTGTTACAATTCTGCAGAAATGCTTTCCAGAAGCATTACACAAAAAAATAGACAAGTTCTTTCCTCTGACTCTATTTTTCTTTCTTTCTTTCTTTCTTTCTTTCTTTCTTTCTTTCTTTCTTTCTTTCTTTCTTTCTTTCTTTCTTTCTTTCTTTCTTTCTTTATCTCTCTCTCTCTCTCTCTCTCTCTCTCTCTCTCTCTCTCTCTCTCTCTCCCTTCCTTCCTTCCTTCTTTTCTTCTTTCTTTTTTCTTCCTTCCTTTCTTTTCTTTTCAGGAAAAAAAAGAAAAGAAGGAAGTTTATTTAATATGACCAAACTGGGAAAAGGGGCAAAAAGATCCAGTGGCTTCTGGAAGTCTGTCTTTGTAGTCCTGGAGTGATATTGAAGTTTAAATAGAAGAATGAAAATATGCACATCTGAGCAGTCCTGGTCAAAATGAGGTCCTGCCCACCATTGACCCACCATACAGTCTCATCCTGAAAGGAGGTCTGACAAATTGTTAGAAGTGTGTGAAATCTCTTTCTGAGAGACAAGTTTCCCTTCTGGGCGGCAAAACCTTTCCCTTATCCCTGCCTAAAACTCCTGGGGATTCCCACCTCTTTTAAGCACATTCAGTGTTATATTTTCAGTCTGTGAATTAACACATCCTGTTGACTAACACTTTCCCAAACAATGTTGTGCCTGGCAGATAACCAAAACACCATAGCATAACATGAGTCATGACACCATTCACTTGAGTCAGGTGTGATTAATTCTTTATTATACCTCAAAGCATTTGGAGAGAGCTTCATGTAACACACAAATAGAAAATAGACAATTAATAACCTAGGAAAATGGGGAGAAAATGTTGGCTGCAACTTAAATCTGACCCTGGTATCATGAATTAGATTACATTGAAAAGTTAAGGAAATTTTTAAATTAAATCAAGAAGCAATAACAACAAAACCACCCTTCACCTTTCTTCCTTTTCTTCCAAGGAGATGTGCCAAAAGTCAGGGGAAAGGAATTTGAATCTCCACAAATGAATAGGAGAAAAGAGCATGGTTTTGGTGTCAGGCAGGCCAGTTTTAAACAATGACACTGAATTCTGATTCAGCAAGACCTCAAGTCTTCTGTCTTTTGTCTTCTGAAAGATTAGAATGTGAATGTAACTTTTAAGCATCAATGGAGGAATTAAATGAGGATATAACTCTAAAACAACTCACAAAGTGTATGGCTCCCAGCAGACAACCTAGTTGATAGCAGCTGTAACTATTGTTATTGACTTTTGAAAGCATCCACTCAAAGGCTCCATGCTCATACTTCATACCATGTACTATTTATTTAACAGTGTCTGTTTTAATCTTTACTTGACTGGTTGTTTTTGAGCTATTGGGAAAACAAATGGTATTATTGTGAGCTGGATTCTGTGACCTGTAAGATCCAATCATAACAAAGGACACAGAAAAGCACTGGCATTATGCCTGGATGGGCAAATGTGGTGACACATGCATATACCTCAGGTTCTCACCATGTGAAGGAGGATCAGCTGGGGTCAGGAGTTGTAGGTCAGTATGAGAAAGTTTAAAGAAAATATGAAAGCTGGGCATGTTAATGCACACCTGGCACCTAGCCCCTGGGAAGCAGAAACAGGGCAACCATAAGTTTGAGGTCAGCTTGGGCTACACAGTAAGTTCCAGATCAAATAGGAAAATTTGATTACACAGTGAGTCTCTGTCTCAAAAAATAAAAAGGTATATTGTACATGATTTAATTTGTGGGACTGAGGACATAATCAATATGTGCAGGACAAACAATTTATATTCCTCACAAGATCTTCTACTCTAAGGAATCATTGGATAGGACTGCTTTTTGAATCCAGAAAATAGCCAGCTCTAAACTAGAATAATGCACTTTAGCCCCTACTATTGCCACTGCCTCTGAATCATCTTTTAGAGTCTTCCATGAGGCATAAATCAACAAATGGCCATCCATGGTTTGTATACTTTGAAGTTCTTTTTTTTTTTTTTCTTAACTAAAAGACCTGCCTATTTTTGTTTTGCTCTTCACAGTAAATGTATACCAAGACTTATTTTGCCTGAAGTATTTTCCTAAGTAGGTAGATGCTCTACAGGCCAGCCAGGTTTTTATCCTTTTTCTGGCCAATCAGAACTGGGTATCTGGGACACACAGGACTTTGCTGTTGTGTTTGTGCAGCCAACACCGACACTTCTTACTACCACCTTCAGCTGAAAGGATGTTTCAGTACTGAATTCCCAGGGGTCCAGGGGTTTAGCTACAGCTGGTGTGGAATATCTGAGGGAAAAAAAAAAAAAAAAAAACTACATACACTGTGCTCCTATGTCTGCTAACTTTATTCATCTAAGACAAAATTCTATCAATACAGCTGTAGCTCCATCAGGCATTTAAGGCAGGAATAATTCTAGATACACCAAGCTCCATATCCATCTACTTTATTTCTCTTCAGTTCCGCCCAGTTCCCTAACTCATAGTCCTGCTAACAACTAAACTCCTATGCTTCCAGCCTCATTTTTGTCCTTTGTTTCTTTGTTCTCCATTTCCACTCCTCTCTACTCCTGGCACTCAGAAAACTACCCAAGATCGGCTTACCCTCTATGGAACATCTATCTTCCTCTCCTCTCTCTCGCCATGTCGTTCTGTCTGTTTCTACAGAAAATGACTGCCCTTAGGTTATCTGCCTCCTTAGGAAATGTTGTTGCCAGGCAGTAGTGGCGCACACCTTTAATCCCAGCACTTGGGAGGCAGAGCCAGGGATCTCTGTGAGTTTGAGGCCAGCCTGGTCTACAGGGCGAGATCCAGGACAGGCACCAAAACTACACAGAGAAACCCTGTCTCAAAAAAAAAAAAGGAATGTTGTTCCACCTTGTACCTTGATATGTAAAAATATCTTTTGTTCTCAATCTGGAGAGCCACTAGGCTTCAAGGCAGGAGATGATCTGAGCTTCATTTGCACAAGAAGCAAAGCTATGCATCTCCAGCCAGCTTGTCTCCTAGGCTGGGGTGTGGGGGGGAGTTAGTAACCTAGAAGTTCAGGGGGTCTGAAAATATTTGGCCATGCAAGAATTTCATAGTAGAAGGCAGCTGAAATATTAAAGGCTGATAACACCAAATATTCATAATAAATGGCTTGTCTTTCAACAGACCCTTGGCCAGTCAAAGTATAGCTTTAATATACAGCTGAATCTATATAATGTATTCTTGTGGCCCATAAGATTTCAGTTTACTGCCTAGATGAATGAGATTAAAGCTCAGTGTTGGGATGGATCATGCACCTAAAGAAAAAGTATCAGAAGAGTGTATTTGGCATCAGGCTCCACAATGTACTGTGTGCATGGTACCCATTTAAAGCCTTTTAAGTCATGTTGAGTGAGAAATTCTAGCTCCTGTTTGCACATAGCAACTGAATGATTCACTCCTAGGTAAAAATTGTTCAGTAAGATTTGTTTCCATCAGCAATCAGCCACCACTGTACTACCAATTTTAAACCATGGGCTGAATTTCTACTCCTCCTTCTGTATATAGGTGAATCCTAATCAATATATATTGGAAAAGGAACAAAGACTCCTAGATGAAGTCTCCTTTTTCCCCTAGTATCCAAACATTGACTTTTAGGAAGGCTACAACAAAGTCGGAGGAGACTAGGTTTCCAAATGCCTTTTGGAAACTGTCTGATGATGGGAGTTTACTTTTCAACACAAAGGCTGGTATGGCAGTTTCCTGGCCATTGTGGATCAGCTACCTTCTATCTTTGCCTCTGTCCTAGGGCTGTTTTCTTTCCCTACTGTCACTTTTTGATCTCAGAAGTCTGTTGGAGCTCTAACCATGACAGGTCCTTTAAGGAAAGAGAAGTGGGTAGAGGGGATGCCTGCTGCTAAGGCCAGCTCTCTTAAAGTCACACAGATGGTGAGGTGAGGAACCTGGATTTGAATAGGGTGACCATCATTCCTGGTTTTTCCAGGATTGAGGGCTTTCCTGAGATGCGAGAATTTCAGCTCTAAAATCTGGGGCATGCCTGAGAAGCCAGAATGGATAGTCACCCCAGCCTGACTATAAATCTCTGTTCTACTGCCTTTAGGTCCAGGATGCATGAAGCTCTGACAGACTTCCCAGGAGGGTAAGGGACTCTGCAGAGCTGCTTCTGTCAGGCTGGAAACCTACTCTTCCTAGATGTAGGCCCTGAAGTCAGCTGAGCAGGACCACGTTAATGTGACTCAAGACTTGGCTGTGTTCTGATTCTAAGCCAAGAACTTTCCTCCTGTTCCCTTAGCCAACATCCTCAGAGAACTTTGCCCTGTTTAGACAGCACAGCTATATCCTCTAAGGGGTAGATCTCTGGACTTCGTCTACTTGTGTAAACACCATTCTTTCTGGCTGAAATTCTCTCCAAATCTTCCTCACCACTTTAGGCACTGGACAGGACTATTTAATCTACTATAATTATTTTACAATGTGCATTTGTAGATATAAAGGTATAAACTTAAGTTGTCATCCTGGCTGTGTGTGTCTGTGTGTGTGTGTGTGTGTGTGTGTGTGTGTATGTGGAGAATAGGTCATTTTTAGTAGATTACCAGGAAGACTGTGATCTAAAGATTAACGTACAATCAATTTGGAAGAATGTCTTTTAAAGGCATCTTTGTTCTGCAAAGTGATTCACTGTGGTAACCTACCTCAGAGTATTAATTGTAATTCAAGTTGTAGCCTAGGTGTGTCAGAGTGATAAGGCAGAGTTTGATGAGAGGTGTGGTCACCGCAGTGCTGAGGAAATGAAGCTATAGTTCCAGTCAGCAGGGTACCACACCCTGGGGTGTGCTTAGAACTGCAACCCTCAGACCCAAAGAACAGAACCTTGTGGTCTGCAGCAGATGCCAAAGGCTGTACCATTCTTTGGGCCAGAAACTTGTCTTTGGATTATTAGTTCTCAAGTCAAAGGCTGTACCATTCTTTGGGCCAGAAACTTGTCTTTGGATTATTAGTTCTCAAGTTATCTTCCAAAGTGTAACTTTTTTCATAAATAGTTTAAGGCACACTTACTGAATATTGTATTTTGGGGTCTAAAATCTCATGTACTGGGGCCAAAACATTAGTCACATATTTATATTATACCTGTACACTTAGTAGGTACATGATTTTGAAGTGACCTAGCCATTCTATGCTGCTGTTTACTTATGTATAAAGAGTTACCTCACAGAACAGTAGTGAGGATAAAGTATACTAAAGTTGACCAGCAACAACAGTTCATACTCTATTAACACTGACAGAGTCTCTGACTTTGAGGGTTGTGACAATACAAGAGGCCAGAGGTCATCCCTCTGGCAACTTCCTCTGTCTGACTCTTTCATAGGACTTTGTAATGGAGTCAGGGAAGAGGTCTCCTAGGATCTCAATGGAAGATCACTTACAGACTAAGAGGAACACCTTCTGGAGATACAGGTGAAGAAGAAATACCCGAAGACTGAAGAGTAAAGCTCGACAATTGTCCTGTAAAGAGCATTGAATGTCAGTAGTGTGTTCCCTGCTTCCCCCAGAACACACAAAAAAGCAGGGATCCTTAAACAATATGGTTGGTTTCTACTCAGGGTTACCCTCCTCCTCTGGCCCTTCTTATGGTCAGGAGCTTGCCTGAACCCCAAGGAGCTGGTGAGCTCTCTCAGCCTTAGGAATCATGACCGACCTGTGCTACACTTTTCTGTTGCACACTCTTCACACCACTGCATTGTGAAAAACTGCTCTAGACTGTGCTAGTCCCCTTTGGGAGACAGCCCTGGGCCGTACACATCAGTAGAAGAGAGGTTACTGCAGGATAAGGGCTGAAGAAAATTCAAGACCTGTCCAGAATTACAGAATGTCTCCAAGCACACTAAAGGCCAGTGCTGGAGCCTCCCCACACACAGGCTTATGCTGGAGATTAGTCCCAACAGTACAGTGAACTCATTACCCTTGCAACTGGTACTGGAGTATTTTCACCTGACCAAGCTTAGAGAGAGAAAGATTAAGTGATGGATTCTTTTTATGATTAAAACATGTATTATTATTATTATTATTATTATTATTATTAAAGAGAAGACTTGAGAGGGAATGACAATTTGGACAATTTTGTGCTGCTGGGGATACCCATCCTGGGCTCTGGAATGAAGCTGGTAGTCCTCTGCATTGAGATTGGTTTCCTGAAATTGGGAACAAGGCTGCTGGGGCTAAGATAACAGCCCCTCAAAGCAAGCTTGGGTGTCCCAAATCCTAACCCCTAACCCTATGGGCTCTGGGGTGAAGCTGACAGCCCTCTGCACCAGGATCGGTTTCCTGCATCTGGGACAGGACTGCAGGTTTCTTGGCTTGAGCAGCACCTCTGACCCCACAGTAAATAACTCCTTTCCTCTTCTCATCTCCAACCAAATGTTTCACATTGTACCTCCCTTTTGCAGTTAGGCACCCGCAGTATGAAAAGCAACCCAGGGAAATCTTGATTTCCCTTCCCTTTACAAATCTCTTGACAAGGTTTCTGCGGAAAGTTATGAGCATAATTGTGGCAGCTAAATGCTTCTAATGAAAATACACTGTAAACACAAGTGCACTTGTGGGCAGGCCTGAAGGGGCAGCAAGAAAGAGTATGAGGCCCTGAGTCATGTCCCAGCAGCCAGTTATCTGCCAATAGTCAGGCTTTCATCTACAAAGACACAGAAAAATCATTAGAGATAAAAATAAAGACCTTTTGCTGCCACCTGGTGGAATTTCCCCATCAATAATTGTTAGAGTGCTGCTGCTCCTTCTTTTTCCTCTTCCTCCTTCTCTTGCCTTCTCTTCTTCCTCCACCTTCTTCACTTAAAAATGCTTCTAATATTTATTATGTTTATGAAATAATAACATCATTTCCCTTCTTTTTCTTTCTTCCATCCCACCCCTTTTGTTCTCTTTGAAATTTATGGCCTTTTCTCTTTAATTGGTGTGTGTGCGTGTGCGTGTGCGTGTGTGTGTGCGCGTGCGTGCGTGTGTGTGTGCGCGTGCGTGCGTGCGTGCGTGCGTGTGTGTGTGTGTGTGTGTGTGTGTGTGTGTGTGGTGTCTGTGTCTGTGTGCATGTGTATACCTAAATACAAAAATACAACCTGCTCAGTCTCAGTCCCTATAATGTTACTTGTATGTATAACTTCAGGACTGATCAATTATTGTTGAATAACCAATTGGTGTGCTCTTCTTTGGGCAAGATTATTTCTCCCACTCTCAGCATTCCCTAATGGCCTGTAGTTCTTTGTTTGGGGTTGAGGAAGCCTCGGGTTTCCCCTTACATATGATTGTGTCTATTGCTGTTTTCATCACTGTTTGGGTCATGTGTAGGCAACCATTTTGGTAGGACTTCATTGGTGTAGTCTTTCTGTTCATTAGAGTGGTTCCTGAAGTGAGTTCGTAGGACCCACTTCCCACTATTGACATTATTAATCATTTTGTAACTTATTCTCTTAGTTATCAAATGAGAAATTAATAGGTTTGTGACTTAGACATAACATATAAGTAAGAAACCACAATATTAAATAATTTAAAGTGGCAAGTATCAAATTTAACAAAAGATGCACAATTATGAAAAAGTTTCAAAGTTATTGGAGATATATTTAAGAATCTCCAAATACCTTCAGACTCCACCCCAGACCTATGGGATCAAGATGTACATTTTAACAGAGTTCCCTGGGTTATATAGAGACATAAACTTTGTGTGGTACTGTTATTAGTGTTTTTACAAGATTTATAAATGCTATTACTGCCATTTATTTGTATCTTAAGCTGTTTCATTGAAAAATGTTGTCAATAAAGACAACTGTCAAGGGACAGAGTATAAAATGGAGGATAAGAGCACTGGATTTAGATTTCACTCACTCTGTGTCTCCTAACCCTCATTAGCTACTGATGACATGAGAAAAATAACTCAAATTATACAAGTCTGCCTTCCACTTCAGTCCTGGGGATTGAACATAGGGCCATGTACATGCTAGGCAAGCTTTTTACTACACTAAGCTACATCTTCAGTGTAAGTAAATTGGTTGCAACTCTATGGGTTTGGTCCCTGGTTTCAGCACCAACAATGTAAGGAAATTTGTTGCAACAACTCTGGGGAAAGGTGTCCTGACTACTTGGGGAGTCAGGCAACACCTTGAGCTGCTTAGGATTGCTCTGATGGCTGGAACTGCAAGGAGACAGTTCAGCCCTGGAGGGAGAGGTAACCCGGACACCTGGAGCTGCTCAGAACAACAGCCCTGAAGGTGTCCTGGACACCTGGAGCTGTTCAGCACAGTTCTGATGGTTGGAACTGCAAAGAAGCAACCCAACCCTGAAGGAAAATTTTTCCAACTTCTCTGGAAAGTCAGGCCTGGAACTGCTTCAGCAGGAAAGGGTATCCTGATTGTTTGGGAAAGTCAGGGTATACCTAGTGTGATGGGGAATGGTCTCCCTGTAGGATATAGCAATCTTGCTCCTCTCCTGGAGAACTGCTACAGCTAAGCCTCCACTAAAGGGGACTTCCTAGCAGAGCTCTGCTTCTCCAGCCTAAGATGTTGTTTCTTTTGCTTCACTCTGCAAAAAGGGAAACCCCTGCAGAAATGTTGCAATCTCCTCCAGCTCCAGAGAAAAGTGTAACTTTTAGCTCTCTCTCTTGCTCTGTCCACAGAGAGACTTGTCAGCAAAGATCTTCTGTTCAGCTCCTCCTTGTTTTGCTCTTTTAGCTCTCCCTTGTTTTGTCCACTGAGGGATGTCTCAGCAGGGATCTTTTCTAAGCCAGTGAATGAAGATCTTCACACCCAAAACTCTTTTGAGAAAGAGATTTATTTGGGAAGGAGTCCAGGAGAGTAGCTGCCTCTACCAGGGTGGAGAGAACAGCCTTTTTCTAACTGACCAGTCAGTGCAGTTTACATAGGATATCTTGAGGGTGTAGTCAGCCAGCAGTTGACTTGGGGCCCAGGGTTCTACTGTCCTACTTCGGTGATTGGTTGGTTTTACCAGTCAGTTGGCCAGTGGGGCAGAGATGGCTCTGATCTGACTGAGCCAAACTGTGTTTCTTTCTGCCCTGATCTGAGCCATCTTTCCCTAGTTCTAGGCTCCAGGGTCAGGGTGGGTTTCTTTAGCCAGTCCTTTTATCCTACACTCAGAACTTCATCTTTCTGAACCTTAGTTTAATTACAATATGGACACAATAATAGACAATGTCTTATTCATAAGACTGTGAGGATTTAACATAAAATTCAGATAGCATAAATCATAGTTATAAAAATATAAGGTGCCTGGCAGTAAGTCAAGCCATTATGAAAATGCAATTATGAAAAAGTATGAAATTCCATTGAAAGACATTTGAGAATACATAAATGGAGAGATGAAATCATGTTCAAGGATAAGAAGACTCAATATTGTAAAGCTGTCATTTACCTTCAAATTAATTTCTTCTAATGCAATTCAAATTACAACCTCAATTGAGTTTCCTTTTTTTTTTGTTGAACTTGACAAGCTTATTTTAACATTTGAATAAAGCAAAAGAGCTGAGAATAGCTTATACAATTATGAAAGAGAAGAAGCAGCTGGGGGTGGGGGGTCACTATTCAGATGAACTATAAAATTGTATTATGTAAGGCAGTGTGGTGTTGGACAGGGGTAGAAACTGGCCGGTGAACAGAATATAGTGCAGACTATGCCTTGAGAAGTTGATATATGACAATGGTGTCATTATACATACACAGAAAATGCACAGGACAATTATTAAAAGATCCTACAATGACTGGTTATCATAGTGAAAAATTGCACATATAGTTATTTATATATATATATAATATATGCGTGTGTGTGTGTGTATGTATACATATATGATATATACTCTCTATGTGTGTATATATGTCAGTATATATATATAAATTTCAGTATATAACTAGATTTATTTTTATCATACATAATTTTTTCAATATGATTAAAGATATAAAAATATAAAGCAAAGCTATTTTACAGTTAACACTAGACATAAACTTCATGATTTCAATTCAAGAAAGAACATAATAAAACCAGGTAAGTCTAAATTTTAGTGTTGGAATGACTAGCAAGTTGCTGTGCTTTGGGAATGACTCCCCACACTGGCTCATTTAAATAGCTTTAGGTAAACTCAGTTGTGGACAAAAACAAAACAAAATCATGTAAGTTAGAGGAGGGCTTATTGGGAAGAGACAGTTCAGCAAGATGGGGTTAGGGATGAGAGGGGGTAATAGGAGTTGAAAATGACCAGAATATATTGTATACATGTGTGAAATCATCAAAGAATTGAACTATGTGTAGAACTGCTGCACCATTGGGTATCTAAGTAATTCTGATGAGAGTTTATTTTCAATGCACTCTAAACAACTCTACAAGGTTGGTCACAAGGAATAATATAAGAAACTCTATATTGCATATTTTGGGGGTAAATCTGTTTCTCCTATTGGAGCAGCTTTATCTGGGTCTTAACAAAAGCTTCTTGAAAACATAGCTATACTAGCAGAGGAAGAGATTATAGTAATGAAAAAACAAATTTTACCAGCTGACAACTACATATAATAGTAAAATCAGAGTCCCAAATAATGTTTAATGAAGAGCTGGTGATGAAAGTCCTGTAAATAACATTTCTTATGAATAAAATGTCTTTTTTACATCATGGGAAGGTAGTCTTTCTTGGAACCCAGCTGACAGAACTATGTTCTCAGCCTCAGAGGTGCCCAGCTGCATGCCTCTGAGCATGAGATACTTAACTGCATTCATTTCTCTTCCTGCCCTAGCTAAGGACAAAGTGAATGATTCTACTTATTTCTTTTTCAGGCAAGGAGAGATTTTATAACTGCATTTAAAATGGTGAAGCTTAAGTATTTCCTAAAGCTCAGCAGAAAATTCTGAAGAACAGCAGCAAAGCAAAGTATATTGAAAAGTATGAACATTTTAGAAGCACACAAAACCCAGATTCAAACTCTGCCCATCATTACCTGCATGAGCATTGGCAAGCTGATGTCTCTCTGTACTTACTCTGATTGTATAAAGGTATAGAGCATGTGTTCTGAACTTTGATGTGTAGCACATGGAGACAGTCTATGAAATGTAAGTATCTCCATGCCTAGGAGAATGGCAGGAACTTGGACATTTAATCAAAGGCTTGATAATTCATCTGAATGTTTCCTTGGAGTTTCAGACTCTGTATTGGGAATTTGAATAACATTTTTCAGTTTTTTGTATCACAGTGAGACATCACTTGTCCCCTACATAGTAAAAGACTTCCTCCTTGCTCCTTCCCTCTCATTGTACAATGAAATGAGCTTTCTGTTTCCCACAACTTATGACATCTATTCTCTGCTTCCATAATCCCCAAGAGAGTCAGGCTTTCTGGTCTTTAGCCTGTACATGTGATAATGAAGAATCCCAACACTCTCTATAGCCTTCCTGCCGCTTGGTTCATTAAGCTTACCTTGTGAGCTGATGACAAAGTCATTTTTTCAGCTCCAATATTTTTTATTATCTTTTATATTTGAGATTACAATATAATTATGTCATTTTCCCTCTTTCCTCTCTCCATTCACCCCCACATACTTCTCCTTGCTTTCTTTCAAATGCATGGCCTCTATTGGAGAAATTATTTTGGCCACTCCACATAGTTAAAAGGATATTTATTTAATGGCGTAACTCACAAATTAAGTAATGGGTAGGTCGCAGGGTCTGGGAAAGGTGTAATGCAGTCCAGCGGTGTTCTCCGGAGCTCTGCACAGTCAATCTGCACCGGTCAGCGTTCCGGCACCGAGAGAGCGCCCAGAGCGAGCGCTGGCCCATCCCGCTCTCAGGTCCCCAGGCACCTCCCCTCGCCCCGCCTCGTAGGCGTGACAGTTGCCAGAGTCTCAATGGGGGTTGGAACTTCCAGAACCAAGCTGGAATGGCTACCCACTACATCTCCCCTTTTTGTCTAAATAAGAAGGTTCTAAACTAATACAAGACTATATACAAAGGAATGGTTATCAAATATTGTCCAGAAATAATGAGAGATAATGACCTAAATAAGATGTAACTACAACCAATGCAAACAATATCAAGCAAGAAACACATACTAAAATCCAAAGAAGTATAGAGCATAGGTAAACAGCATGTTATAAAGATCATTCAAAGGTGTCCTATCCTAAAGAACCTGAACCTAATACTTAATATGTTCTATCTAAGATATTATATATACTAAGTTGTAACTATAACTGCTAGTCTTCAATCCCATCAAAGACCTGAGAAGGAACATAATGGTCCCTGAGAAATGGTAGATGGATGCAAGCAACTTTCGGGAATCTTGCAAGAGTAGACCAAGACAGCTGGCAGCCTGGACAGTCACCTAATGTTTCTCAGCATCGTTGGTGCATTCAAATTGGCTACAGGCCTAGAGTATCTGACAGACCATTTTCAGAAGCAGGATTTCTGAAAGACCATCTTACCCTGTCTTGGCAGAGTACAGTGGTCGCTTTCCTTGTGTCCCGCTTGTCCAGAAAGGAGAGCATTGCATTTGTACTGTCAGCCATCAAGGGCAGTTCTTTGCCCAGTAGGCCATTTTGTGCCAAAAGACAAACTTCCAAATGGAAATGTCTTAGAAGCCCAACATTCTCTCGGGATCAATTGGTGCAGCCAGGAGCAATTGTGTCTCACGTCAACAGAATTCTTATTTAAATGCCATATTCTCCAGGTCTATGAAGTGTTTGAAAATTACCTGCCCATCTGACCTATGTATCTGTAAATCTGGATAACCTAACTAACGTAACTATAGAGATGACAGGCATAGGCGACTATAAATCTATAAATCTTATCTATCGAAATAACCTAAGGACTAAGGCTTCACATAAATAAGGTAAACAGTCTATAAGCAAATGTATGGTGAAGAACGATGACTTCAAAATTGTGACAATACACAAGATATTTATAACAGAGGTAGGAATATATAGTGCGATATGCAATATATTAAATATATATCAATATACCGAATATCCTAAACAGAAGTAGAGCATATATAAAGTATGACAGATATAAATTTACATTTGTATCAATATAAAAATGTTTCAAATAAGAGTAGAAATATATGTACATTATAACAAATATAGTTCTGTATTTGTATCAATATACAAATTATCTTAAACAGGAGTATAAAAATAGTTTACATTTGTATCAACATATAAGAATCTATAACAGTACAAATTACAGTGCAAATTATCTAAGGTTGCTATTTTACTAAGTTTGTTTGCTAGTATATACAATGATTTACCATCATATCTTATACCTATCTGTTCCATTTCTTCTCCCCCACCCCCTTTTTTTTTTTTTTTACAATCCTGAGTTAATATTTTCTTCCACCCCAACCCTATAACCGTCATCCATAACCTGAGAATTATGAAACCTAAGGGAGAAGGGGCGTCGTTTTCTTAGAATTGCTTCCTGCCGTTTAGGGGTGATGTTATCTCTGTTGGGTACTGTGAGAAAGCTCAGATAGTTAAATCTCAGTTAGACTAACTGTAGGTTCTGCAGCAAGTTTTAGAGTAATGGGTAAGATTGTCTGAAATTCTGGCAAGAAGTGTAGTATGATGATGATTACCATGGCATCATTCTGGATTGGGTAGAGTTGTTGTTGTTGGGCCCCATCTTCCTCCTGGTGACTTCTGAGATTGCTATTGGAAAACTTATTTGTTATCAAAAGTGGGAGGTTTGGATTTAAAGAGGACATAGCATGTAAGAAAGGATTCTGAGAAATCAAGAGTAAGCATGGAGAGAATTAGAATTTAGAAGACAATGGTCCCTTTTTATTGGTTTCCTTCTGTCTCACACCAGAGGGCTCTTCTGATATGGGACTGAAGAATCTCTTAAACTTTTCTTTTAGCAATATGCTTGGGTTTAGAGAAGGAGTGAGCCAATTCCATCTCCAAAGCCAGCTTGGCTATAATTGAATTGGAACCACAACTTTTCGAGATTGATAGAGAGAAAGATGTTAGACAGTGAGATTTTACCATGTGTAGATTGGTACCAGTAGATTCTTCCTTTCTGCTGTAAACGTCCGGATATCCAAGGCCTTATGAGTTTTGGAAGATGGGTATTTCCATTATCCTGGAAAGACAAAAACAGAACCCTACCCACCCTTTGATTGTTAAATTTTTCTTACAACTTGTAGAGATGTCACATTGGTGGATGATCTTTTACTTCTCTTCATCAAGGGGTTTTTCCTGTTCGAATCGAAT
Organism: Peromyscus leucopus; assembly: GCF_004664715.2. NCBI lineage: Eukaryota > Metazoa > Chordata > Mammalia > Rodentia > Cricetidae > Peromyscus > Peromyscus leucopus. The sequence continues at coordinate 2,822,701 of NC_051076.1, read as the reverse complement.
TTTTATTAATTTTGTTGGTATCCATAGCTTTTCTTCTCCTGCAGAAACAAAGGCAAAACCCCTTCCCCAACGTAGAACATATCCAGGTTTCCATTCTGAGGTCAGCACATCCTTAAAATAAACTGGTTGGTTTAGCTCAGGAGTTTTGTCTGTTGTCCAATGTCTCTCCGCAGCTGTTGTTCCTTTCTCATTAGCATTGAGAAAATTCAAGGTTAATAAAGCACTATGCAGTCTATTTCTAGGAGTCATTGTTACCTGTTGCTGTTTATTTAGCATATCCTTTAAAGTTCGATTGGATCTCTCTATGACTGCTTGGCCTGTGGGATTGTGTGGTATACCTGTAACATGCTTTATATTATAATAAGCAAAGAACTGTCTCATTTTATTGGAGACATATGCTGGGGCAGTGTCTGTCGTAATTTGTACAGGTATTCCATGATGGCCATAACTTCTAATAGGTGTGTAATCACAGAATCAGCCTTTTCAGAACTCATAGGAGTTGCCCATTGAAATCCTGAATAGGTGTCAATGGTATGATGTACATACTTTAATCTTCCAAATTCTGCAAAATGAAACACATCCATCTGCCAAATTTCATTTCTTTGTATACCTTTTGGATTACTCCTGCAGGTAATGGAGTTTGGTTATAGATGGAACAAGTAGGACATTTTTTCACAATATCCCTAGCCTGTTGCCAAGTGATGGAGAAATCCTTCTTCAAACCTTTGCTATTTATATGGTGTTTCTTATGATATTCTGAAGCTTCTAGCACATTACCTATTAGTAACTGATCAATCTCATCATTACCTTGTGCTAAAGGTCCTGGCAGACCTGTATGGGATCTGATATGTGTTATATATATAGGATGTTCCCTTTTTCTGATGATTTCCTGCAATTGTATGAATAATGAAGTTAATTCTGTATTATCAGGAATAAATTCAGCAGTTTCAATATGTAAAACAACTCTCTCTGCATGTTGAGAGTCAGTGACTATATTGAGGGGTTCTGTGAAGTCCATCAGTACCATAAGAATGGCATACAGTTCTGCCTTTTGTACAGAGCTATATGGACTTTGCACCACTTTACTTAAGTCTCCTGATTTATATCCTGCTTTCCCTGATTTATTTGCATCAGTATAGAATGTGAGGACTCCAGAAATTGGCTTTTGTCGTACAATGTGAGGAAGGACCCATTCAGTCTTCTTTATGAATTCTATTCTCTTGCTTTTGGGATAGTGGTTGTTAATCTCTCCAAAAAGTTACTGCAGGCTCTCTGCCAGTATTCATTATCTTTCCATAGTGATGAAATTTCCTCATTAGTTAATGGTACTACAATTTCTGCTGGGTCCATTCCTGTCAACTGGCGAAGTCTTAATTTACCCTTTTGAATCAAATCAGAGATCTTTTCTATATAAGTCTTTAATTTCTTATTTGGTTTACGTGGTAGGAATATCCATTCCAATATAATATCTTCCCTCTGCATCAAAATACCTGTTGGGGAATGTCTGGAGGGGAATATGACAAGAATGCATTTAAGTTCTGGATCCACACGATCCACATGTGCTTCTCGAATTGTCTTTTCTACTAGAGCCAATTCCTTCTCAGCTTCGGCTGATAATTCTCTTGGACTATTTAATTCTTTGTCCCTTCTAGAGTATTAGCCAAATTTTGTAGTCCATCTTTGGGTATTCCCATGATACCCAGTAAGTTGGAAATGCTTCCTAACAACTTTTGAAAATCATTAAGAGTCTTCAATGTATCTCTTCTTAGTTGTACCTTTTGGGTCTAATTTTTTGTAGCTCTATCTTATATCCTAAGTAATTAATAGAATCTCCTCTTTGTATTTTTTCAGGAGCAATTTGCAGTCCCCAGCGAGGCAAAACTTTTTTTACTTCTTCAAACATGCTTTCCAATGTATCTAACTTTGGATCAGCTAATAGGATATCATCCATATAGTGATAAATTATGGATTGTGGAAACTTTACACGAATTATCTCTAATGGTTTCTGCACAAAGTATTGACACAAAGTAGGGCTGTTTAACATTCCCTGTGGGAGGACCTTCCATTGATATCTCTTGACTGGCTGAGAATTATTATAATTAGGTACTATGAAGGCAAATTTTTCTCTATCATTTTCCTGTAAGGGTATGGTAAAGAAACAGTCTTTTAAGTCAATAACTATTATAGGCCATTCTTTTGGTAGCATAGAGGGCATCCCAGTCTGTAGGGAGCCCATTGGCTGAATTACTTTATTAATAGCTCTCAGATCTGTCAGCATTCTCCAATTACCAGATTTTTTTTAAATAACAAATACAGGGGAATTCCAAGGACTGGTAGATTCTTCAATGTGTTGAGCATTTAACTGCTCTTGAACCAGCTGTTCTAAAGCTTGTAGCTTCTCTTTTGTCAAAGGCCATTGTCCAACCCAGACAGGTTTATTAGTTAGCCATTTTAAAGGTAAGGCAGTTGGTACTTCTGAGAGTTCAACAACAGTCGTGCTCTGTTTGTGAACAGCCTGAATGGTTGGTGACTGATTTTTATAGCATGTTATGATATTATTCCTAGAAACATGCATTGGTCTGTATTCCTTTTCTGAAAGTGTAGGAATTTTAATCTGGGTATTCCACTGTTGTAACAGATCTCGGCCCAAAGATTTACTGCTACATTGCTACATAAGGCTTCAGCCTTCCTCTCTGTCTTTCTGGCCCTATGCATTCAACCCATCTCGAACTCTGTTTTATCTGAGATAGGGTGCCAATCCCTAACAGTTGGACATCTACCTCTTGAAGAGGCCAATTCGGATGCCATGATTTTGGTGTAATTATAGTCACATCTGCACCTGTGTCTACCAGGCCTCCAGAACCAGGCCATTAATTCGAATTCTAAGCTTTGGTCTTTGTTCATTTATGGAAGTCTGCCAAAATATTTGTTTTATAGTGTTCTTTGTAAACTGTGATCCAGCTATCAAAGCTGTTTTATCATCCATTGCAGTATCAGTTTTTACATTAGGCATTGGTTTATTCAGTTGTCCTGGAGAGGAATTTCTTCCACAGTGGCTGGGAATGTTCGTACTACGTTTGGTTTGGGGGCCTGCAAGAGGCCCCTGAGGCGTTTCCCGCCAGTAAAGGGTTGCCTTGTATATCTATTTTTGATCTGCACTCACTGGTCCAATGTCGGCCTTTGCCACATCTTCTACATAATCCAGGAGGTGGTTGGGGTCTCCTGTTTAGGCTATTCCTAGGAGTATTACTTCTAGGAGTACCCCATGTACAGTTTTTACTTATATGACTTGGTGTACCACATTTAAAACATTTGGTACTACGGGGCCTTCTTTCACCTCTGGGATTTGTCTCTCCTATCCAAGCCTCATTACTCTAGTTAAGAGACTGAACACCATTAGTATATTGAATCAATTCTTCCAAAGGAGCTGATCTGATCTTTAATGGTGTAAGTATTCTTCTGCATTCTGCATTAGCATTGTCAAACGCCAAGGACTCAGTTAATACTTTTCTTAATTCTTTATCTGACACAGCTCTTGTTATAGCTGTGTTCAGTCTTTGTAAAAAAATTAGTGAAGGGTTCATGCGGTCCTCAAAATATTTTTGTGTATACCTCAGTTGGTTTTCCAGGTTCTGGAATTTTTTTGCCAAGCATTTAGAGCTGCTGTACGGTATAGGGATATTGTATGCTCATCATAAGTGGCTTGTACATTCCTGTCAGCGAAACATCCCTCACCAAGTATTTGATCTTGGACAATCACAAAACCTCTGTTTTTACCTCGTTGTTCTAAAATTTTTGCCTCTTCTCTCAACGAGCTTTTCCACTGTAACTGCTGGCTATATTCTAGAACAGCTGAAATTAACTAATGCCAGTCATCTGGAATGATTCTATGTGAGGTAGACCACGAATTTAACATCTGTTTTACATATGTGGATTGTATCCCATACGTAACTACTGCTTCCTTTATATTTTTAAAGTCCCTTGTTGAAATTGGTTGTAATGTATATGTCATATATGGCTCGGGGTGTGTGTCATCTGCTGGCTTCTCATGGACAATAACAGGATAAGCCATTGTATGAGAGCCATTTGGAGATGTTACAACCTCTATGGTCTTGACCTTCTGCTTATTAGTTCCCTTGTCATGTTTACTGAGAGTTTCTTCTAGGGCTTGCAAACGAGCACCTAGGGTCTGTTCTAGGGAGTGAACCTCCTCTCTTGCAAGGGACTCCATATTTCTCATGGAATCATAGAAGTTTTTATGTTCCTCAGAAACACATGATTCCATGGACCTTATCCTATCAATTAACGATAATCTTTCTTCCTTATATACTGTCTGAGTAGCCACAACTTCACTCTGGAGAGTTAGTGTTCTATGCATTAAATATTCATATTTATTATCAATAAAATCAATTTTGGGTACAAGCCTGTTTTGTAAATCCTGATTAGCAGATTCTAGAGAAAGAATCTTTTTCTCTAAGCCTTCATTGCTATCTTTGAAAGCAGATTCCAGAGAGAGAATCTTTTTCTCTAAGCCTTCATTGCTATCTTTGAAAGCAGATTCCAGAGAGAGAATCTTTTTCTGTAAGCCTTCATTGCTATCTTTTAAAGCCTGTATCAGTCCCAATAATGACTCATCTTTGTTCTTAAACCAGTGTTTGAACACTGTGTGAATTATTATGATGAATGCCAAAATGGTATAGCCCAGATATGCCTTAGGAATGTCGTATATTTCCAGGAAGATGTCATTCATCATATAGGCAAAAAGGTTTTTAAACTCTTGTGAGGTAATGTTGTCGGCCATATTACATGAATTACTCAAAATTTGTTAGTCAATTTTAAGGTGTAAAATTATCAAGTACCTTTACTTGAAACAATATGCTTACCTTTCGTGTAGTAGCACTTTTCAGCCAGCAGGTGGCGTTGGTACAGCTCCGAAACAGGGCCTGCTGGTGATCTTGGCTGGAGTCAGAGGGAGATGGCGGAAATGGTGGAGATGGCGGAAATCAGAGCTAGCACTCTCCTGCCTCTTTCGCTGGTCTGGGCTAAGCTAGGGAATTGAGATCGGACTAGCTGCTCCCTTTTTCGGGAATGGAACCGTGTAGGTGTTCCCTGGTTATATGGAACTTTGCAGGCGGGTTTAGGTACCCGCCAGCTAGGGAGGAGACGGCGGGAGCTGCCCAGGCCTTTGGAGTTTGCCCCACGTGAGCGCCAGATATTGGAGAAATTATTTTGGCCACTCCATGTAGTTAAAAGGATATTTATTTAATGGCGTAACTCACAAATTAAGTAATGGGTAGGTCGCAGGGTCTGGGGAAGGTGTAATGCAGTCCAGTGGTGTTCTCCGGAGCTCTGCACAGTCAATCTGCACCGGTCAGCGTTCCGGCACCGAGAGAGCGCCCAGAGCGAGCGCTGGCCCATCCCACTCTCGGGTCCCCAGGCACCTCCCCTCGCCCCGCCTCGTAGGCGTGACAGTTGCCAGAGTCTCAATGGGGGTTGGAACTTCCAGAACCAAGCTGGAATGGCTACTCACTACAGGCCTCCTTTTCATTTTTTGTTGTTACATGAATATATGTATATATGTATACATATGTATTTGTAAGTACAACATTCTCAGTTTGCATAATGCTACTTGTATGTTTTCAGGGCTAATAATTTGATATCAGCTAACCAATTGGTGTGCTGTTCCCTGGGGAAATCTATTGCTCCCAGTCTAAGAATCCTTTAGTTGCATGTGGTTCTTTGTACAGGGTTAAGACACATGGTCTTTCCCTAACCATTTTGGCATGTCTATTGTTGCTGTTCATGTTCAGCTTATGTTTATGTAGTCCTGCTAGTGGTGAGACTTTATGGGCATAGCTTCTGACATTAGTAGGAGACGCAGTCTCAGATCAAATTTCCTAAACCTCTGGGAATTAGCTCTTACAATCTTTCTGCTTCCTTTTCCAAAATGTTCCCTGCCTTAGGTGCTGTTAGATTTTTTTTTAGGCATTTTTAAACTTACACATTATTTGATGGATTACAGAGCAAAATTTGAAGCTTATTTTAGAGAAAATCTGCATTCTACCCTCCAAGATTTTTATTCTCTTTATGCATCTACCCCACACTTCCTGTTCCATCCCACAAGAAGACATATCTGATTCTGTCCAATAAAATTATTTCATACCCCTTAATATATCTCTTAATGCCATAATTATCCCTTTAATGTTCCCGAAATTTCTCTCACTTCATCACCTATTCATGTACCACGAAGGACAGACCCACAGCATCCTCAATTTCTTCTTGTACGTTCTTCAGCACACCTCTACCACATTGTTTACAAACTGTCACATGGGCTCCAGGTGGTGGTGGCACATGCCTTTAATCCCAGCACTCAGGAGGCAGAGCCAGGAGGATCTCTGGTTTAACATGAATCTTAAAAGGTCTTATTAATAAAAACAAACCCGGAGCCAGGTATTGTGTTGAACACTGAGAGATCAGAGAAACAGAACAAGCCACAGCTTCCTCACCTAGCCAATTCCTCAGCTGATCCTGTTTCCTCAAACTGGAAGCCTCTGAGTCCTCATCCGAATGGATTTCAGCTGAACTGCTGCTCAAAGCCTAAAAGCTTAACAAGGCTCTAGTTCCTGGTCCTCATGCCTTATATAACTTTCTGCTTCCTGCCATCACTTCCTGGGATTAAAGATGTGTGTCACCATGCCTGGCTATTTCCAGTGTGGCTTTGAACTCACAGAGATCTGGATGGATCTCTGACTCTGGAATGCTAGGATTAAAGGTGTGTGTGCCGCTATTTTTTGGCCTCTATGTCTATCTGGTGGCTTATCTCTGACCCCAGATAAGTTTATTAGGGTGCACAATATATTGGGGAACACAATATCACCACAGCCTGGTCTACAGAGAGAAACTACTACCAAAACTACACAGAGAAAACCTGTCTCGAAAAAACAAAAACAAAACAAAACTGTCACATGGTGCTGAATAAGACTATCTGTGTACATTTCTATCTGTCCAGTCCTACATTTGTAAGGTTTTAAATAAAGAGCTCACATATTATTTATTATCTCTTTCTATATGCAATAAAATTCAATTTAAACAATGAAATCAAGTAATTACCATAGAGTGTGACCCTTGTAAGTATTCAGCTTTCATCTGTCTTTTTCTCAGTGCCTAGCATTTTGCAAGTATTCAATTCATACTAATCAAGTCAGTAAGTGAATAAATGGAGGAAAATTTTAAAAAATAAACCCTTGGAATCTAGAGCAATGCCTAATATTTTGCATTTGAATATTATTGCTATTCATAATTTTATCCAATATTGAATCAATTTTCAGCAAGGTTAAATACTACTTTTTGAGTTAAAAGCAATCAAATATAAAGCTTTCTCCAAGGCAGCTAAGAACCAGTGAGACCAGACACACAGATACATATACACATAGACACACACATACATACACACACACACACACACACACACACATACACACACACACAAGCTGCTGTAAAATGTAAAAGAAGCTACTTTCTGTTAGCAAGTATCTAGCATGCAGGCATTTTTGTGAGTCTTCAGAGAGTAGTAAAATTTTCCTAGCAACATGATTGTTAAGGAAGATAAATTTAATGTTTGCCAACAGCAATGGTTGATGGAGAAAATTATATTTACTGCTAACTATATAAGAAGTCCAAACCCTAATGAGACTGAAATGAGACAGAAACAATGTGAGACATGGAACAAAAGAGTGATGTTGATGCCTGCACTACATAGGACGTATGCAAAAAATATTGGAAATCTATTCATTAAGTTGAATTAACATGGGATGGACAACATAGGAACCAAATCCAGAGAAAGTGGGTGATTTATATATGCTACTAAAGGGGCTATTAGCTCTGATTCACCTTTTCCCCAGACAGCCCTTAGGTAGGAATCATTATTCATTTTGGTGACTTTCATCTTTTTATACTTTAATATTTAAGACTTCTTGAAAAGGGCACATTATTTGGATAGTAGAAATGTCATTAAACACATTTTCTTTGTTTCATCTTAAAGGACCACTAATCTGGCTGCCAAGATGTGTGTATGTCTTAGGACAGGCCAGGGTGGCTGGTCTGAGGACAGTGAGTGCACTTGGAGTCCCTTCATAGGGCTTTTCAACTGAGTAGAGAAGAAAGAAGCCTTATTTCTTCCTCAGTGGGAACACTGTGTAAGTTAAGAACCGTGAACAGCCATGGTTCTAGTCAAATGTTAAGAGGAATTGAATCCAACACCTAAAAAGCAGCAGAGAAGGGAGCCAGTGGCAGGCCCCAGTCCTAGCATTTCCAGATACACCTAAATCCTTTCTAATTACATAATTCAGCAAGTGCTCTGCCCCACAATTTTGTTTCCTGGTAATTTGTTTTAATCTGGATTTCTTCCCTTTGTACACATAGGAATTCCAATAAATGTGTGATATTATATGCATTGATTTTTTTTTAAATTTAAATGCCCAGGGGGCAAAATGTTGATTGTCCTGAATCAACAATGCTTAGGGACAAACACTCCACTGTCATTTAAACTACCTCAGCTACATACCCCTCTTCCTCTGGTTTTTGGCCACAGGGGCCCCAAGGCATTTGCATGTGGATCACTCCATATGGAGTGACTTTCTCAGGTACTTTATATTTGATAAATATATTGGTATTGAGTTTCACTGAAGTTCCACTTTTTAAGAAAGGCTTTTCCTGTGCACATTGAACCAAGTGGTCTTCTCCAATGAGTTTATTTCATGACTCTGCTTATTCTTGTAATATTTATTTTAATATGGATTTACTTTGTGTGTTATGTGTCTTCCTATCTAGAGCATGAAGCTAAGTAGGATTTCTTATATTCACGGCTTCATCACAGTATCTGTCATAGCAGACACTCCACTGATTTGCAAAGTGTGAAGTGAAAAAGCCATTACAAGGCATACTGATAGTTGAGATATTCATATGGCATAAAGCAAGCATGTTCTCCTATGTCACTGTGCTTCAGCTGTTCCTAAGGCCCCAATCCCCAGCCCCTTGTTCTCACAAAGACTGGAACCAGAGAGTTTCTTTTAATGTTCTTATGCATTGGTCACTTGACCATGGCAGGTGAGGCTCTGCTGCTCAGTGTGGATAAGAAAAATCTAATAGCCCATTACAGACAGATCCCTAATACACAGAGCAGTCCGAAGATATACCAACTGGAGTTCAGCCCTCAATTTAGAGACCTGAAGACATCGGCTTCATGGCCCATTAATTGTAGTTTTTTGTTAAGACACTAGATGGCAGCTGGCTACACTCTTGGACAAAAATGGAGTGATTATCACTGCAGTACTTAAAAAATGCTGGGTAACTTCTCTGATAACATTACATATGCATGCATTTTGATCATTTGACAGGATGACAGAATTATGATAAGGGGTTTGGCCTTGGTCTGTGAAGTGTAAAATACATTCTGAAACTTTATTTTCAGATTCAGAAAAGAAATATGCTACTATATAATCTAGGAAAGCTGATGTGTCAGCTTCAGGTCTTCAGAAAGGAGGGGGGGTGGAGAAAGAGGAGAGGCAGGGAGGGGAGAGGGAGAATGAATATTTATTGAAGCTGAAATCATGAGCTTCTGTGTAGTAACAGCTTTGTACCTTTTGGATTAATAATCTAATTTAATAAATAACCGATTGCATCTTTTCTCTCTTCTCTGCTTAAATAAACACTAGAGAGATTTAAAAAACAACTTCCAAATATAAACTGATCAGAAAATCTATTGTTTCCTTAGTAACCTTGTATATGTAGTCTTGGAAGTAGAAATCTTTACTTTCTCTGAGATCCTAGAGAAAACAACCAGTTAAAGAACACAAACAAGCCGGGCAGTGGTGGTACACGCCTTTAATCCCAGCACTCAGGAGGCAGAGCCAGGCGGGTCTCTGTGAGTTCGAGGCCAGCCTGGTCTACAAAGTGAGCTCCAAGAAAGGCGCAAAGCTACGCAGAGAAACCCTGTCTCGAAAAACCAAAAAAAAAAAAAAAAAAAAAAAAATAAAAAATAAAGAACACAAACAAGAAAGTATATAGATTAGGCATTAACTATTAAAAGCATGAAATCCTCATCATCTGCTAAATGAAGGAAGTCACAAAACATGATAAACAATATATTCTAATAAAATTTCCTTTCTATTTTATGGCCTTTGAAAAGTGGTAGTAAAACAAATGATGGAAAGCAGATGGCAGTAGAGACACCCAGGGATAGGGGAGGAAGAGTAAGGGGAGGGAAGATAATACAGGAGGTGGAAAGAAACATTTGCGTTAGAGAGAAAACTTGAAGAGAAGGGCAGAGAGAAGGAAATGTTCTATGAAAAGTAGAGGGGGAAGCAGAAGGTGGATATGTGAACTAGAAGAAAAGCAGATCCAAACTCCACAGCAGGGAAGCAGCATACAGACTAGCTGAGGTACGTCTCAAAATCTCCTCCAGTTACCTAGATGTTATTTGATGCTCTATAACTACTCTACTTCTTAAGCTTGAAGCTTTTCTTTAAATAATTATGCACAAGCCTCTTTCAGGTTCAGGTTTACTCAGAGGATTAGGGGCATAGAAAAGATATGCAGAGAAGGATGGAAAACAGGAATCACAGACAGCTAAGATAGAGACCCTTAGGTAAGAACACATTTCTAGTCCTTGGGAGTCTTCTCACCGGATCAACAGAAGCTATTTGTTCCTTTTAGTTTTCCTCTACTCCCATCCCTTCATTTGAGATCTCTGCTTCTGTTGCTTCTGCCATTAACACCGGTTTTTCTCTGTCTGAGAACTCATCATCCATATAATGTCTTAATTGACTAAGGCTATCCTAGAGACTTGTTAACCTTGAATACCACAGATATGTAAACTTTCCCTGTGTCTGTTGGGTATCTAGGAAAATAAGCAATAAAACTAAAAGCTACTCAGTATAATTTACTCCTTTACCATCAATCATCATTACACTTCTTCATCTTCGATATATAGCTTCAGTAACAGCCATACAACCCAATTCAACTACTTTATGTGCACTTACCAAACTTGAGTCAAACCTTCAATACATTGAGAAGAAATGATGTGAAACACAAAGGACTTGCAGTCTATCATGGCTATTATCTTTCATTTTTCTCACAAACAGAAAGAACAACATTTCCTGGTTAGTCCTTTAGTATGTATCCCATGTGGCTCAATTAAGATTTCACTGAGAAGAAAGGACACAGATATAATCCATTGCATGTCTTTACAAAGAGATGAAAGCTCTGTCCTAGAGACAATGTGACAAAGAAAGAATATTTTCCCCCTAGTGCTTGAATGGGTGGTAAATGACATGCTCTCTCCTGGTCCTGACTAGGCATGATACTAGGTAGGCAGATTCAGGGTCATGTTCCAACTTGAGTGGAAAGAAATTATGGAAGAAATGTAGAGATGATTCTTCTTATGCTTGGGTAGAACAGGAAATTGACAGCAAAGACAGAGTACACTTTCCTTTAGGTGACTGTAAGATCTCATTAGGCACAGGAGCTAGAGCCTATTTATAGAATAGCACAGAGGTTTTGTTATGTCTGAGCAGCACATCCAATAAATTCTCACACAGAAGGATGTGCAAATTCTTATAACAATGGAGCTCTATAGATCATCCTCTAGGGCAAAATCCTCTGGCTTTTCTTTCCTCTCTGTTTCTCTGGCCCCTCTACTGCTGCTTGTTGGAGTGACTCAGCAACAGTGCTAAGCTACTTGATTCCTCTCTTTGGCAATCCAGAGGAATGATGTCTACATAGCTGGATCGCAATGGGGTCTGATTAAAGCAGTCTATATGAATGTCCATGCACAAATGAGACACTAAGTAATTATGGGGTAGGAAATAAGGAAGAAAGAAGGCAGTGGCTTGTGTGCTACTTGATACAAGGAAAGATAAATCACTCAGTGGAATCACTCATCTGGTGGTAGAATGTGAGGAGGGTGAGTCAGAGCAAATTAATGAAGGAGTATGATGTTGGAAGGTGCAGGATGTCTCCGCTGCTGACGTTATTTGAGAGATGGAAGACTAAATCTAATTGCCAGTAGGTGGCAATTAGAAAGCTCACAAGGCATTTTCTGTAGCCGGGATGGTAGCATCTATACCCTACCTGAGACCGTTTCCAGTTTGTGCAGCTACTGTCAGCAGGCTCCTGGCTACATGTTTGTTTGTTTGTTTCTTTAACAAAGTTACCACTGTATTTTCTGTAATTAGTATTTCATACAAGTGAGTTAAAGAAAGACTGCAGTGTACAACCAAGTCTTCCTTTCCTTCTTAGAACAGATGGATAAGTTCCTGGGCAAACTGTGTCAATAAGAAAGTTTGCAGAAGCTGGTGGCACACGCCTTTAATCCCAGCACTCAGGAGGCAGAGGCAGGCAGATCTCAGTGAGTTCAAGGCCAGCCTGGTCTATAGAGTGAAATCCAGGACAGCCAGGGCTACACTACACAGTGAAAACCTGTCTTGAAAAACAAAAAACAAACCAAAACAAAATCTGCAAAGAACATGATAATTAAAAGGTATACTGGAAGTATTTTTCATGTTTCTTGATATTATCTTTACAATAATGATGTATATTAGGTCGTTACTCCTGAATGCAGAGGTCTTTACTATACTGTCACTGTAGTTTAGTGAATCAATAGTGTCCCCTCCCCAAATTTGTATGTAAAAGCTATAACCACTAGCATAACTGTATTTGGAAAAAATTATATTAAACATATAATTGTTCAGGGCATTGTCCTAACCTGGTGTCTGTCCATATAAGAAGAGGAATTGTCCTAACCTGGTGTCTGTCCATATAAGAAGAGGAAAAAGAGCGGAGCGGTGGTGGCGCACACCTTTAATCCCAGCACTCAGGAGGCAGAGCCAGGCGGATCTCTGTGAATTCAAGGTCAGCCTAGGCTACAGAGTGAGTTCCAGGACAGGCTCCAAAGCTATACAGAGAAACCCTGTCTCAGAAAAAAAAAAAAAAAAAAAAAAAAAGGAAAAAGAGCACTCTTTCTTTGTAGGCACAGAATATGGGTCAGAACAGTCAGAAGTCACTCTTCACAGTCAGGAAGCCAGGACTTATCAGAAACCAAACCTGCCAGCACTTGTATCTCAGACATCTCAGGTTTCTGGACTTGGGAGAAAAGCCTGTTGGCAACTGAGAGCTCTCTATACAGTGCAGTTGGATGAGCTCATCTGTGTCTTCATTCTCCAGGGATTATCATCTTGAGTACCAGACTATGATCCATGAAGGTCACAGAATGTCCTACCATATGCTTAATATTGCTCATGTAACAAAGTAACTCAAAAATAATACAAATTCATTCTCTTATGTTTTTGGAGGTCAAATACCAAAAATTGATCTGAGTAAGCTAAAGTCAAGATATTAGCAAAGTCATTCCTCCTGAGGTTCCGAAGGAGAATCTGTTTGTTTGGTTTGTTTAGTACTTAGCAGCTGTTCTTATAATCATAGCCACATCACTCTTATCCTGTTTCTATTACCACACTGTTCTATCTTTTGGTTCTCATTCCTCTTTCTTCCTTCCTATAAGGGCAATCAAGATTCCATGGGCCTATCTGGATGATGTGGTGATAACCTGCCTGTGTCAATCATACAACTTCAACCGCATAGTTCCTTCTGCCATGTAAAAGTAAGAATTAGGAATTAGGTTATGGATATGGAGAACATTATTCAGCCTACTCTACTATCATTTGAATCACATACTACCAGGCATAAACCAGTTATAGAATCAACCCCATCTCTTTTGATTCATTCTGGTGGCTCTGAGTGAACCAAGTCTCTCCTCAATGAACATCTTAGATAGATAGCCATTCTCAACTGTGAGTCATGATCCCTTTGGGGACTGGGTGTCCCTTTCACAGTGGTGGCATACCAGATAGATATCCTGCATATCAGATATTTACAGTACTATTCACAACAGAAGTTTACAGTTAGGAAGTAGCAATGAAAATGATTTTATGGTTGGGGGTCACAATGACATGAGGAACTGTACTAGGGGGTTAGAGTTAGGGTTGACTTAGGAAAATTGAGAACCACTGCTCTAGGAATACTACTCTCATGTTTCTAATTTATTTTAACTTCTCATATAAATTTAAAAAGGAACAGAAATACTTGGCTTTAACATGTTGTGAACAATGCAAATTCACTTTGTTCCATACATATATGTTTTATTTTTACTAACCAAATTTTATGTTTCCTATCAAGTTTTCAACTTTCTTCTATATTCTTTGTTCTCATGTCCCTGAAACAATTATTTTGAATAGAAGAAACATGGGTGTATGGATACTAGGAACTATGTACAAGTGCTTTTGAACCTTATACTATCCTGGCTTTGGTATTACAGTATGAAGTCAACAATTGTTCCAGTACTTTTCTTGGAGGTATCATGACCCCCAGTTCTCTTTAGCTGCTGCTCTAGATATCATTTAGTTGCTGCATTATCTCTGTGAGGAGAAAAATATGCCCTCTATCATGTTTTGTTTGAAGCTGGGAGGGAAAAAATGTTCTACCTGAATCCTACAAACGGGCCACTTCTGCTTGGCTTCAAAGGGATAGCTGTTGTAGCAGTAATGACCTCTGCATACTCTGCTTACCATCCATGTCTTCATGATCCAAGAAGAACAAAGACTATCAAGAGTAGTAGTTACTGGGGCTGGAGAGATGGCTCAGAGGTTAAGTGCACTGGCAGCTCTTCCAGAGGTCCTGAGTTCAATTCCCAGCAACCACATGGTGGCCCACAACCATCTGTAATGAGATCTGGTGCCCTCTTCGTGCATGCAGGAGTATATGCAGCCAGATTATATACTGTACAATAAATAAATAAATAAATCTTAAAAAAAAAAGAGTAGTAGTTACCTTCATTAACATTGAGGAAAAGATTACCTGTGTAGAGACAGGTACATAACAGCCTCCCTGATGAGTACTTGCATACTGAAGATAACCTCTTTGGCCATTTTCTGGGCTAACACTGTGGCATGCATATCCTGTACACAACAGACACTACTGGCACCCACTGCTATGCAGGTCTATAACACCTTCCTGCTGGCTGGGCCCAGGCCTTTACTTTTGTTTACTTACTCCCTAGGAAGGAAACTTTGAACTTTAAGGTCTTTTTATGAGATTATCTACAAGATCCAAGGCAGTAACTTGCACATATTTCTCACTTTGCTGGTAGACAAGAGTAGTAAGAGCCCAGGTGTTAGAGTAGAATTATGTTCATTTCTCATGGAGACTTCAGCAAAGGCAGATGTTAGCCTTTAGGAGCTTTTCTACATGCTTCTCAGCCATGAGAAAAAGCAACCCTACTAATTCCTCCATGGACCCCAGGGGAAATCTCAGGTTCTCAGGACTGGATGGATGCTGCTTGTCAAGTGAACTGTGATATGATTTCTAGGCTTTTAAGAGCTGCTCCTCCCTGTCCTAGAGCATGCATAAAATACAGACTAATCTCAGTGTAAGGTGTCACCCGTGAATGATTAATATTTAGTGGGATCTGGACTGACTGTAGCACAAATTGATGTTTATTTTCCTAGACAAGATAATCCAAATTGTTAAAATACTGGTACTTGAGGAGAAATAAAACAAGTAGAGATATTCCACACATTTAAAATAGGACCCTAAAACAAATGAAATAAATAAAAATTATATTCTAACTTTCCTGATGAACACAGACATAGAAATTATAAACACAACACTTGCAAAACAAATTTAAAAATGTACTGAGAAGATCACACACCACTATCAAGTTTCTTTCATTCCAGGGATGGAAATTTGATTTAATAGATGAAAATGAATAAATACATAAAAAGATAAATCACCAGACCATCTCAACAGATGCCAAATAAGGCCTTTGACAAAATTCAACATCCTTTTATGATAGAAGACCTAGAGCCAACATTAAACTAAAATATTTCTTCTAAAAATCAGAAGTGAGACAGAAGTGTCCAATCTGTCTATTTTTGTTCACTATTGGGATCAAAGTCTTAGCTATAACAACAAGACAAGAAAAATGAAACAAAAGAAACACAAATAAGAAAGGAAGAAATCAAATTATCCCTTTTTACAGGTAACATGATCTTATACTTAGAAGATCCTTAAAAAAATTCATGAAAAAATTCTTAGAATAAACATTTTCAGTAAAGTAGCAGACTATATAACCAACACAAAATCTGCAGCTTTTTATAGACTAACAACAAATTTGATGAGAAATAAACAAAGAAAAACAACATTCACGTTAGATCAAAAAGTACTTAGGAAAACCTAACCAAAGAGGTAAAAGAGGCCTACAATGAAAACTTTAAAGTATTAAAACAAAACAATAGAATATAGAACAACCTCCCAATCTCATGGATTCACAAAATTAAAATAATAAAATGGTTATATTACCAAATGCAATATATAGTTTCAATGTAATGCCTATCAAAGTTTCAAACACATTGTTCACAAAACTAGACAACAACATGGTAGAGACTTCTTGAGAAGGATTCAGTTGAAGCAGGACTGGCCTGAGATTACTAAAATTTATTATATAACCTACAAAGTTTCCAAGCAGTAAAAAAATTAGAAAGCAATCCTGAAATTCATATGGATGCACAAAAGATCCCAAATGGGAAAAGCAATCCAAAGTAGAAAAAGCAATGCTGAATATATTATAATGCTTGATCTCAAATTATACCACAGTGCCACAGTAACAGAAACGGTATCATCTTGACACAAATACAGGCAGGTATGCAAACATAATAATAGTATAAAAGACCTAGAAATAAACCCACACAGCTATAACTACCTAAGTCTTGACAATGGTATCAAAGACATACGGTTATGGTTATGAACTTGCACTTGGGGGACCCAAGGTTGGCTGGGGGTGGGGATGGGACATGTGGAAAGTCATTAAATAAATGCACAGTGTGCATGTAGAGAATTTATTATAGTAGAAAGATGAAGAGAAAGATAGGAAAGAGGGGGAGGAAGAGAGTGAGGTCAAGGAGTGCACACCTCCTGGGAGTAGAGAGAGAGAGCAGAAGAGAGAAAGGAAAGGGGTGGGGGAGGTTCCTTTATGTCAGGATACAGGGCAGCCCCAAGAGGCAGGATTTCAAGGGACAGGTCAGAATATGAACACATACACTTGGAAAATGACAACTTTTCAACATATGGAGTGGAGAAAACTGTATTTTCACTGTAAACATTACTTTTCTGTTGTGATGACAAAACACTATGACCAAAAGTAACTTAGGGAATAAATGGTTGATTTTTGGCTTATATAAGTTCCAGAGGGATAGAGTCTATCCCGCAAGAAGGTATAGCAAAATTAGGGAAAGCATGGTGGCAAGAACAGGAAGCTAGTTGATCACATCTCCATGGACACAGGAAGCAGGAAGATAGAACAGGAAGTGGGGCAAAAGTATAAACCTTCAAAGCTCACCTCCAGTGACACACTTCCTCCAGCAAAGATCTACTTCCTATAGGTTCTATAACCTTCCCAAACAGCAACATCATCTTGGGACCATGCTATCCACACATAGTAGACCAAAACTGCTGGAGGAAAACAGATAAAAATCCTCTTTGACAGAGACACTGGTAAGGGACTTTTAAAGAACTCTAATATCACAAGAAAAACATGAAGAATTGACATGAGAGGCTGGAAAGATGGCTCAAAAGTTAAAAGCACTGACTGCTTTTCCAGAGGACTTGTGTTCAATTCCCAGCACCCACACGGCAGCTCACAGCTGTCAGTAACTCCAGTTCCAGGGGACTCGACACTCTCACACAGACATACATGCAGGTAAAACACCAATGCACATAAAAAATAAGTTATTTTAAAAAAGAGTTGACATGAAGTTAAGAAGCTTCTGGATGGCAAAGGAAACAAGCAGTAGTTTGAACACACAGTCTAGAGAATGAGCTGCAAAAATTAAATACAAAAATAAACTAGTTCTCAAAAGAAGATACACAATGGTCAGTATTTTTTTTAAAGTATTCAATGTCCTTTAGCATCAGGGAAATGCAAAGTGTAACTTCATTGAGATTTCTTTTCAACAGTCAGAACGGCTATCATTAAGAAAAGAAATGGAGAGCTACCTGCATAATCATGTTCATGGCTGTGCTGTTCACAATAAATAGAAACAGTCTAGATGTTCACCAACAGATGAATGGATAAAGAAAATGAGTACATGTAAACAATGAAATTTTTTGTTCAAGAAGAAAAATGAAATTATGGCATTTTCAAGAAAATTGATGCAACTAGAAAGCATTATCTAAAAGAGAAGTAAATTACACCCAGAAAAGAAAGTACTACATTTCCTATATGTGAAGGGGGGGGTAGGAAGTTACCCCCAGAATGGAGGAAGAGCTCTTAAGGAAGGGGAAAAAGAGGGCAATAAAACAAATGGAACATAAAATCAGAAGGGGGAACTACTTGAGGTGGGGAGAAAGGAAACCAGCAAAAGAAGGAAAGGAAAAGGAGAAGATAGAGGAAAGGGAACAAAGAAAAACAAAATATGCTGTCATATATGCGTAAAAATGCTCTAATGAAACCTGCTAGTTTGTATGCTAACTTAAAATTTAAAAGTAAAATAAGATGAGACCATAATAATAAATTTAATAAAAAATTTCTCTTCAAAGAATAAAACATTAAGAGTTGCATTGAAAGATGTGATAGTCCCTTTTGTTATATTACAGAGTATTATTCTAAACACTTCAAGTCATAAAATCCATAGTCATACCATTCTATTATGTGTTTAATCATTAAGATAATGTGTTTTTGTAACACAAACCTTGACAAATTACTGTGAGACAGAAACACTAAGCTAGATTAAAAACATGGCTTTGAGTGCAGGAAAGATGGTTTGGTGGATAAATTGCCTGTAGTGCAGGCATGAGGATGTGATTTTGGATCCTCAGCATCTGCGTAAATGTAGAGAGAGGTAATGTGGATCTGTAATCTCAGAGCTGGAGGGGAGGGGAGACAGCTGAATCACCAGTACTCACTGGTCAGCCAGTCTAGCTGAGCTGATGAACTGCATGCTTGATAAGAGATCTTGCCTCAAAAATATGGTAGAGATGATAACTGACATCAGCCTATGTGTATGTATCTGCACATACCCACAGGAACACATAACACCACACACATAACATAAATGCATACAATCAAAACACAACAACCATTGCTTTCTCCATAGCTGGAACATTCCTACTGCCCCTTTTAGTTTCTGTACCATTACTCTGTTACCAGATAACCATCTGGATTGGGTTCATTTTCATGGCCAATTAAAGAATTAAAAGGCAGTAAAAGTCTCCAGCACAATAGATAGCAGCAGAGAAAATCTCACAAATGGCAGAGAAAATCTCAGAAATCTTAGAATCAGCTAGTAAAGAAAGGGCTTTCATGAAAGGTGAAGAAACACACACAGCAGTGTACATAGAAAAACCCCTTGCAATGCAGCGAGGGGCTCTGGAGCAGAAAGCCAGGCCTCTCCTCTAGGATTGAGGGTCCTAAGGGTCTTTGTGGGATCTTTCCCCCCTAATTCACCAAATGAATAAAGGCAGGAACGCTGGTAGGCCTGTTAGGCTTTTGAGAGCTGGAGGGAAAGGAAGAAGCCTGAAGTTTTCCTCTTTGTTCTTTAGATGTTGCTGTGGAATGGTCCTTCTGTATGCTGTGAATATGTGTTGCTCTCATTGGTTGATAAATAAAGCTGTTTTGGCCAACAGCCAGGCAGAATAAGATTAGGTGGTACAACTAAACTAAAGATGGTGATGAAGAAGGATAGAGTGGGGGCAGTAGGCAGCCAGCCTCCAAGGAAGCAAGATGTGTAGAAAATGAGGTAAAAAGCCGCAAACCACATGGCAAAGCAGAGACAAGTATAGGCTAACTTAAATGTAAGAGCTAGCTAGTAATAAGCCTGAGCCATCGACCAAGCTCTGAGTGGTTATTTGGGAACTGCAGGCAGGAGAGAAACCTCTGTTCACAAGATGTGTGTAAGTCCCTCTCACCTTCTAACTCCTAGTCCCTCAACTCTACATGGCTGAGCCTACAAGTGTCCTTGCTTGCTTGTCTGTTTCTTCCTTAATCTTGGTTGTAGATCACCACTTGCTCTGGACATTTCTGGGGTCTAACCTGGAACCCCTCCTTTACCCCATGACCTGCTTGATCTTCCCTAGGGCCCAACATTCTGCTGCTGCTTCCCAGTACCCTAGTACCCAAAGCCCAAGTTTTGTACTTAACTTCTCTAAACAACCCCTTAGTTTGAGATAGAGCTTCACTCTGCAGTCCAGACTAATCTAGAGGGATTCACTGTGCTTCTCAGGCTATGTCCTGTTTCAACCCTCCCAAGGCTGAAATTATAGGTATAAGTCAATATACTAAACTTCCTTGTTTTGTTTTGTGTCATTTTACAAGAGATTTCTTATTTGTTGTGGAGCTCAGTCTCAACAGATTCATTTATAAAACACTCCAGCACCTAAGTCTCAGGGAACATTATGGAAGACAGGGCAGAAAGATTTCAAGAGCCATGATGTAGTTCTCTGTGAAACTGTTTAACTTAGTAATGTCAGAAACTATATCCATAAAGTCTCACCGACATGACTGCATAAACAGGAGGTGAACAAAGACAATAGACTTGCTAAAGTAGACAGAGTAAAGCCCATGAGGCCTCAGCAATACACAAAGAATTCATGCAACTAGGGAGTTCTGAATACAGGAGAAATAGTCTTCCTCTAAAAGGACATACCAATTAGTTACCCAATACCAAATATGTATACATAGTCCTCAATATACATACATACATACATACATACATACATACACATAAACATATATGCATGTGTGCATGTAACAATGATTAACGAAAAAGAGGCCATGCATTAAAGAGATCAAAGAAAGGTTTGTGGGACGGTTTTTGTGGAGAAAAGGGAAAAGAGGAATAGATAATTACATTATAATTTCAGGAATAAAATAAAAATCTCTAAAAAAACTACATTTTCCTAAGAAAATACAACTATAAAAACAAACAAACTAATAAAGACCAAAATAATCAACACCAGCAAAAACCATAAGAACCATTAAAAGAGGCTGGAAATTTAGTTCAGAGGTAGGCACTTATCTCTATTCTGAGGTCCCAGTTTTAATCTTCAGCATTGAGAAGAAAAAAGTGTAAAGAAAAGTATCATTAACAGAACTAAAATTTGAAACACTTTGCTTTCATCTTCATGCCTTCTGGATTTGGAGTGGTTTTTTTGTTATTACCATTTTGTCAACTTTTGTTGACTCATATATGCAGATTTGTGTCTGCTAGACCTGGCATCTGAGGACCTGAAAGAATGGGACAGACTAATGTCTAATGCTGTAGACAACTCAGAAACAGCATGATACCTCTGGAAAGAAGATCACTAATCATCAGATATGAAAATGGATGCTACTCTTCTTATCCCCTCTTTTCTTTCTTTCTTTTCTTAGCCCTACTAATTGCACCCTGCCTCATAAACCTCTTGACTAGATTTCTTCAGCAAAAGATCCAAAATATTTCTAACCAAACTCTGAACCAGTTAATATTACAGGATTACCAGCCTCTATTGACAAAGCCAGAGATCTGCAGAACCTGGTTGTATCCTGAGAAGGAAGATCAAGATTGTCCCAAGAACTTTGATGCCCCAATTCAGCAGGAAGCAGTCTAACAATAACTTTGCCCCCATTCCAAGCCCTAGTTGCTTATTACTAAACAAAAAGGGGGAATTTAGGGAAAAGGGGAGGGCTAAAGAAACCCACCCTGACCCTGGAGCCCAGAACTAGGAAAAGATGACTAGATAAGGCCAGTGAAAGAAGCACAGTTTGTTTCAGATCAGAGCCATCTCTGCCCCTGACCAACTGATTAGTGAAACAAACCAATCACAGAGTAGCACCCTAGCCCTGGTCTTAGTGAGATCAGAGCCATCTCTTCTCCTGGCCAACTGACTTGTGAAACCAACCAATCACAGAGCAGGAAGGTAGCACCCTGGCCCTGGGCCCCAGAACCAGGGAAAGAAATACAGCCTGAGTTTTGGACCTGAGCCAGAGAAATGAACACTTTATCCCCAAACCCAGAACCAAGGAAATATGCTCTGATTCTGAAACTAGTACCAAAGTAACAATCTTGGTCCCTAAAATCAGAGTCAGTGAAAGAAATGTGCCCTGGCCTTAGAAGCAGTGTCAAAAAGCCAAGAAAAGCCAGTGAAAGAAACACAGTTCATCTCTGGAATCAGGACCATCTCTGTCCCTAGCCCACAAAACTGGCCAATCCCTGGGCAAAACAAAAATCTAACCAATCACTATTTGACTCCACCCTCCCAAGACATCCTATATAAATTGCCCTGCCTGGTCAGTTGTAGTCTATTCTCTCTACCCTGGCACAGGCAACTACTCTCCTGGACACCTCCTTCCCAAATAAATCTCTTTCTCAAAAGAGTTTTGGGTGTGAAGACCTTCATTCACTGGCTTAGAGAAAATCCTTACTGAGACATCCCATAGTGGACTGAGCAAAGGAAAGCTGAACAGAAGATTCTTGCTGAGATGTCCCTCAGTGGACAGAGCAAGGGAAAGCTGAAAATGTAACACTTTTCTCTGGAGCCAGAGGAGATTTCCCTTTTTGCAGAGTGAACCAAAAGAAACAACATCTTAGGCTGAAGCAGAACTCTGCTAGGAAGTCCCCTTAAGTGGGTGCTGAGCAAAGCTCAGCGGCAGTGGCTCTCCAGGAGAGGAGCAGGATTGCTATATCCTGTGGGGAGATCATCCCCCATCATACCAGGTATAGCCCGAGTCTCCTGAGCAGTCAGGACACCCTTCCCTGCAGAGCTGTCCTGATACTCTATTATCACTCCACTCCTTATATATTGACATATGAGTCATTTTCTTCAATGCTTTGCAAAAAACTCTAACAAATACAGCTAAGACATTATCTTTTTTTCTAATTTGGTCTATATTATATTATTCTTCTTTTGATTCTACTTCACTTTAGTCCCAAAAGTATAAACATCAAAGTATTAACATCAAAATATTGACATCTGTCTTATGGCCTTAATACATGTTAAAGTAGCTATCAGGTGTTTGCAAGATAATTGTCCAAAGTTTGACTCAGGTAAACAGCGTTCTAGCCAACCGTGATGCTTTTCTCCAGTGTTTGTTGTTACTGGCTACCAGCTATATATTTATTATTTCAAGATTTTTCTACTTTATAATTGCCTCTACTCTACTCCTCTCCTTGTCCCCTCCTCTGCCCTCCTTTTTCCCTCCCATCTTCCCCTTCATTATTCTTTCTCCATCACTTTTTTATGTATCTTCCTCTTCTTTGTTCTTTTTCTTTTCTTCATCACCTCCTTCCCTCCACACATACAGGCTCCATGACTTGTTCTTGTGTCTTTTCTGGTTGTTTTAGCTGAGAAAGAGACATATAATGATACTGTTATTGTAAACAATATCTTCCCATACTGGGAGAAAAACATTTCCCTCACCATTCATAGCAGTGGATATTCAATATGGGTCTTTTAAAATACCTTATTTTTCATTTATGTTTATGCATGAGTATGTACACACACACACACACACACACACACACACACACACACACACACGGAAGGTTGTCTGCTCAAACAAAAAGAAAACATTGGATCCTCTGGTGTGGAGTTACAAGAGCTTGTGATCCACTTGAAATGTGGGTTCCAGGAACCAAACTCCAGTGCTCTGGAAGAGAAACTGCTAAGCCATCCCTCCAAATCCTCAAATGATTTTTCTGTACAGTAAAATCTGTCTACAGTTGACTATGACAGTTTATCTATTTAATATGACCATTTGTCTTTTGTATTTATAATATTAATACATAAATAATATTAGTTTTAACTAAAACATCTATTTTAAATCACAAATTTTGAAAAGAGAAATTTGCTAGCTTAGAACTTTGCTTCCAATGTAATTTGGTGGTTGGATATGCTTTATTTACTTAACTTTGGAAGGATTCTAAGAATTGAAGTGAATGTTAAAGTTCAAGCTGATATCCTCAATTTGAATTTGTCTGTACCCATGAGATTTGATTTTTTTTTTACTTACATTTCCTTTCCTCTAGTCTTGCACATCAAGATCTAGTTCAACACAGCAATGTTTTTCTAGGTTATAATGAAGCAAACATAGACAATGATATCTGTGTGTCATGGTAGTTAAAGAGCAAGGCCTAATACAGCTACAGGAAACCATTCTGGGGGTGGGTTGGGGTCCTGGTTAAGTTTGTTCCCACCTATCTGCCCTGAAAAGTCAGGGAGTACTTGCAGGTGTCACCTGTTTGTGGTAAAACAGCTTTTCTTTTCTTTTTTCTTTTCTTTTCTTTTCTTTTCTTTCTTTCCTTCCTTCCTTCCTTCCTTCCTTCCTTCCTTCCTTCCTTCCTTCCTTCCTTCCTTTCTTTTTTTTCAAGACAGGGTTTCTCTGTGTAGCTTTGGCCTTTTCTGGATCTCTCTCTGTAGACCAGGCTGGCCTTGAACTCACAAAGATCCGCTTGCCTCTGCCTCCCAAGTGCTGGGATTAAAGGCGTGCACCACCGCCAGCCTTTATATAGCTTTTCTCAGCTCAAAGACTGAGAAATTCTAATAGAGAATCTTTAACCCTTCTACATATCAATATTAACTAGATCAGTGCTTCTTCAACTTTAATACACTTATGCATTGCCTGGGGGAGATTCACTAAAATGCGTATTCTGATTCAGTGAGTCTGAGATCCTACATGACTAACAAGCTCTCACATGATGCCAGTGTGGTACACTGACCACACTTTATATAATAAAGGCTGGGTGATTCACTAATTCAGCTTGCTCTGGAAAAGTTGTAAACAAACTTAAGTCATAGACAATATCCTCCTCTAAACAATTCATTACCAAAAACAGTAAAGAGTGGCTTCTTTATATTAGACTAAAGTCTAACACTCTTCTTTGACTGAATCTGCCTTTCTTCAGGACTTCAAACTGCTATTCTTGATAACCTTCTAAATTTCTGTTTTAAGATGGTTATAATTGACAATTGCTCTCATAAGGAATACTTGTCTAGAGTTCAGAGAACTATTATATTTTCTTGTAATCAAGGGAAGACCCTTATGAAAGAGAGGTGATAGCTGATTATTTAGGAAGACTTTTGTGCTAGACTGCACATGATCAAAGAAAGTCATAATCATGATAAATTATTATATTCTGCAAGACTTTGGCATAGAGATGTTATGCTATTAAGAAAATCACTTGACCTAATACAAAATATCTTTCTCCCTCAAATTAGGTCTAAAACTTCTGCTCTAACCATCTTAAGATTCAAAACACTTTAAAATAAATAATTTAGACTTTTCATTTTATATAAATCAGTTTTGTAAGAAAGAAATTGTCAACAAGTTATAATGTTGAAAATAATGTATCTGTATTCAAACTCAAATTTAGAAAATTGGGGTGTTAAAATATCTTATATGTATATAAGATATTTATGAAAAATCAAATTTTTTGTAATATCTCTGAAAAGTTGGTTAAACATTTAACAAATTTACTTTATTAATCTTTATAATCAACAATTTAGACCTTTGGATATAAATTGAATAACAGAAAATGAATTTGATATTATTTAAAAACATGTTATCTTTGGAAGATAAGTTTGGTACAGTAGTGAGTTTGAATACTGAAAATGAAAAACTATTTAACTATAATATCCAGGGAAGGAAAAAAATGTGTAGAATGACAAAGTTTTGGAAGCCTAAAGATTCAGTAGGCATTTGAATAAAATCAGTTATGACAGTTAATTGTGAAATTCCATTGAAAAAGTGTGACTGCCTCACTGCTAAGCAGTGCTAAATTAGGTACTCATGGCTTTCCACACATCAAGCAATCAGTTACTAAACTTCACACCAAACATTTCTTGAAGATTGTACAAAGAAATCACAAAATACAGTGTGTTGACAGAGAGTGAATGGTTTAGTCAATAGCTTGTAGTACATGGTGTTTTACACTGGAGGAAAGGGAAATCAAATTTCATGCTTCAAAGTATAAATTGATTTCTCTCTTATGTTCTGATTATAAATCAATTTTTTACCTATCCATCTGTAATTTCATACAATTGGTAACAAGCATTTCTTTTTTTATTTTTAAATAATTTTTATTAAGAGATTTTTCTATTCATTTTACATACTAACCACAGATTCCCCTGTCTTCCCTCCTTCCATCAACCCAGCCTTCCCCTTAACCCACCCCCCATTCACACCTCCTCCAAGGCAAGGTCTCTCATGGGGAGTCAGCAGAGCCTGGTACAGTCAGTTGAGGCAGGATCAAGTCCCTTCTTCCTGCACCAAGGCTGCACAAAGTGTCTCACCATAGGCACTAGGTTCCAAAAAGCCAGCTGATGCACTAGGGACAGGTCCTGATCACACTGCCTGGGGGCCCCCTATACAGATCAAGCTATACAGCTATTTCACTTATCCAGAGGGTCTAGTCTAGTACCATGGCGGCTCCTCAGCCGCCATGTTCATGCGTTTCCACTAGTTTGGCTAGTTGTCTCTGTATGTTTTCCAGTCATGGTCCCGATATCCCTTGCTCATAGAGTCCCTCCTCTCTCTCATCGATTGGACTCCTGAAACTCTACCTGGAACCCGGCCATGGATCTCTGCATCTGCTTCCATCAGTCACTGGATGAGGGTTCTATGATGGCAGTTAGGGTATTTAGCCATCTGATCACCAGAGTATGCTAGCTCAGGCATCCTCTTAACTATTGCCAATAGTCTATGATGGAGTCATCCTTGTAGATTCCTGGGAACTTCCCTAGCACTCTGTTTCTCCTTATTCCCATGTCTTCATTTATCATGGTATATCTTTCCTGGTAACAAGCATTTCAATATTAGACTTGGATCATTCTAGTTGTCAGGAGGAACTAATGTTTTTTATGAAGAGAGTATGGTATGGATTTTTTTCTATTATAATGGTACAGTTCTTACTTTATAAAAGAAATAATACTTCAGAAATAATTTCCTTTAAAGAATTATATACACATGATGGCTTAAAAAGACAGCTTAAATTCTAATCAGGAAAAGCCAGTTGAGCCACCTCACTGCCTTCATAACGAGGCACTGTTGACAACACTTGGTATTTATGATCCTATAGGAAAGATTTGCAAGAAACACCACTAAAATTAGAACTTTTTCTGAACTAGCTAATATTCTTTATTTAGGTGCCATAAATGGAACAAAAGCAGAGTACTCTCATCTTAATGGTATAGGGAATTTGACAATATTGTATTTCACAATCAAAATCTTGTCCCCATTCAAATGAAACTTAACATTCCCTAAAGTTAAAATCTCTTAGGCTGTGCTCATTTCAGGAGTTGTACTACAACTAGAATATTACAGAGGTGATTAGCATGTCCATTGTACAAGGATGACACTCAAATTCATGAGGTGTTCCATATTTTTACTCAAAAAATACTTGCAAACTTAATACATCAAAAATTATTCACCATGATCAAATTGACTTCATCCCAGAAATTCAGAGATTGTTCAACATAAATGTAATCTACAAATAAACAAACTAAAAGACAAAAACCATATGATCTAATTAGAAGCAGATAAGATCTCAGACAAAATTCATCACCCATTCATGATAAAAGTTCTGGAGAGACTAGAAATAAAAAGGACATGTTTAAACATGACAAAGACAACTTACAACAAGCTTATAGCCAATATCAACCTAAATGGAGAGAGACTAAAAGCATTTCCACTAAAATCAGGAACAAGACAAGGTTGTGGACTCTCTCCATATCTATTCAATGTTGTATTTGAATTCTTACCTAAAAAATTAAGACAACAGAAGGACATCAAGGGGAACTCCTCCAGCTTATAAACACTTTCATAAAACTAGCAAAAAAGACCTTGGGATAACTCTGACCAACTTAATAAAAGACCTGTATAATAAAGTCTGTAGGACATTGAGGAAGGAAATTGAAGAAGATATATTTGTGATATCAGGGACCAAAGACCATAAGGTATGAGTCAGAAAAAGCTGAAGCTACTGACAAAGTTTATTTTAGAGAACTAGCTCATTTATACCAAGTTACACAAAGAAAGGTTACAGGAGATCAAGGGACACATGTTCCAGGAAAGTTCCAGAAAATATATCCACAGAAATCAGCAAAATAGAGTCACTAAAAACATTTAATAATGTCCCATTTCATGTCTTATAAATTGAATTTAAATGTTTAACACAGGAGGCAGATAATCATGTCCAAGAACAAACCTGGAAACACAATGCACTTGAGTTAAGGACCTTTGCCTTCTTCCTTGAGCCTCTCTCACAGTTCCCAAAGGCGTTGTTTACCATGTGTCATTCTTTTGGCCACATAATGATAGATTAATAGAATTAATAGTGTGAAAATAGCAATCCTATCGAAAAACAACCTACAGATTCAATGTAATCCTTATCAAAATTCCAATACAAGTTTTCACAAAATTTGAAAAAAGCAATTTTCAAATTTATATGAAAACACAAAACTCCGAAATAGCTAAAATAACCTTCCCAAATAAAAGAACTGCTGGAGGTATCACCATCATAAATTTCAATTGTACTACAGAGTTACAGTAATAAAAACAGACATAAAAACAGACACATTGATCAATGGAATCAAATTGAAGACTCAGGACACCATATTTTTGGCAAAGAAGCCAAAAATACACACTAGAGAAAAGACAGCATATTCAACAAATGGTGCTCATGCAACTGGATGACTGAATGTAGAAGAATGGATATAGATACATATTTATTATCCTATATATAACTTAATTAATTCTAAATAGACAGAAGACTGCTACATAAGACCAGACATCCTGAATCTGATAGGAGAGAATATGGGGAATAATCTTGAATTCACTGAAAAGGGGTTTCTGAACAAGGCACTGACAGCACAGGTCAACAATTAATGAATAGGACCTCATGAAACTGAAAAGTATCTAGATAGAAAGAACATCATCATTCAGACAAAATGGCAGCCTACAGAATGGGAAAAGATCTTTACCATTTATATACCTGATAGATGAATAAAAAATAACCCTAAATATCAGGAAAACAAATAACACAATTAAAAATGGGTTACAAAAATAAATAGAAAATTCTAAAATGATAAAACACAAACAGCTAAGCAACAGAAATATTCAACATCTTTTGGCATCATGGAAATGCAAATTAATACTGCTTTGAGATTTCACCTTTCCTCAGTCAGAATGGCCAAGATCAATAAAACAAATGACAATACATGCTAGCAAGGGAGTAGGTA
Organism: Peromyscus leucopus; assembly: GCF_004664715.2. Classification (NCBI taxonomy): domain Eukaryota; kingdom Metazoa; phylum Chordata; class Mammalia; order Rodentia; family Cricetidae; genus Peromyscus; species Peromyscus leucopus. Next base: position 2,793,379 of record NC_051076.1, on the reverse strand, counting down.
AATAGGAACACTTACCCATTGCTGGCTGAAGTACAAACATGTATAACCACTATAGAATCAATGTAGTGATCTCCCTCAAGATCCATATATACCACTTTTGAGCATATTCCCAAAGGACTTTACATCTTACTACAGAGATACTTGCTCAACCGTATTCACTGTTGTTTTCTTCATATAGCCAGAAATTAGTAATAGCCTAGATATCTACCAACAGATGACTTGATAATGACAACATGGTACATTTGCACAAAGGACTACTTACTATTAAGCTATTAAGAAAAATGAAATTATGAAATTTGAAGGTAAATGGATAACCCAGACTCCAAAGACAAACTGTAGCATGAATCTTAAATGGTCTTATTAGTAAAAACAAACCCAGAGCCAGGTATTGGGGTGAATGCTGGAAGATCAGAGAAGCAGAATAAGCCACAGTTAACCTCACCCCGCCAATTCCTCAGCTGACCTTGTTTCCTCAAACTGTGTCCTCATCTGAATGCATCTCAGCCGACCTGCTGCTCAAAAGCCTAAAGACTTAAAAAGACTCTAGTTCCTGGTCCCCATGCCTTATATACCTTTCTGCTTCCTGCCATCACTTCCTGGGATTAAAGGCGTGTATCACCATGCCTGGCTGTTTCCAGTGTGGCTTTGAACTCACAGAGCTCTGGATGGAGCTCTGCCTCCTGAATGCTAGGATTAAAGGCATGTTCTATCACTGCCTAAACCTATATTTAATATAGTGGCTGTTCTGTTCTCTGACCCCAGATAAGTTTATTGGGGTGCACAATATATCAACCACAACAAATACTATTTGTTTTCTCTTATATGTGGATGTTAGCTTTTTTTTTAATTTAATTTAATTTTTTTTTTATTTTACAATACTATTCAGTTCTACATAATAGCCACAGATTCCCTTGTTCTCTCCCTTCCTGCCCCCTCCCCTTCCCCCAGCCCACCCCCTATTCCCACCTCCTCCAGATCAAGGTCTCCCGGAGGACTGGGATCGACCTGATAGACTCAGTCCAGGCAGGTCCAGTCCCCTCCTCCCAGATTGAGCCAAGCGTCCCTGCATAAGTCCCAGGTTTCAGCGCTGGGAGTCTAATTAGTGAGAAAGAGGAGGGTTTATATGAGCAAGAATTGTTGAAACCAAGGTTGGATAAAGCACAGGGACAAATAACCAAATGAATGGAAACACATGAACTATGAACCAAAGGCGGAGGGGCCCCCAACTGGATCAGGCCCTCTGAATAGGTGAGACAGTCGATTGGCTTGATCTGTTTGGGAGGCATCTAGGCAGTGGTACCAGGTCCTGGGCTCGTTGCATGGATGTTAGCTTTTAATCCTTCAATATGCCTTCTCCAATCTCAATCACAGAAGTTAGGAACCCAGTAAGAGAGTTGAGTGGAAGATAGGAGCTCCCAAGGAAGAGGAAATAGAAACTTTGTGACCTGTAACCATGAGCTACCTATGAGATATGCTGGTATAGCAGTGGCACAAATGTTACAGGTGTAACCAACTATTTTCTAGTTGGACTTAAGATCCATTCCATGAAAGGTAATATTTTTATGGAGAGATGGAGAGATATTGGAGTGGAAGAACTAAGTTTGGAGAGATATGGAAGAAAGGAGTAAGGGAGTGACCACATGGAGGGACAACTAAAAAGTCATTTGAGGGGTCATATGAAACCCCTCACTGTAGAAGCCTCACAAAATATATACATATATAAAAGAAATCTAAATAAAGTCACCAAATAATAGGGGAGACAACACCCCAATCAGACATCTTTTGCCACCAAGTAAAATCTCCAGTGCCAGGAATAGGTTATATCTTGTTGAATCATTTGCCAAAGGGGCCTCACAGAAACTCCTAAACATACCAGGCTATTACTAAAGCTGTTGGTTGCATTCCACACAGTATCAGTAATGACTTATTGCTAAGGACACTACTGACACAACTCACTGAACATAAAGAAGTTGAGCTGGGGCCTACCTAGAACCTTCATCCATACTTGCTAGTATTCTACAGAAAGGTATCCTGCACACTGTCAGAGAAGAAAGGTAATCATCAACAAAGCTATAAACTTTGTGACCTATAACCTATGAGATATGCTGGTACAACAGTGGCACAAATGTTGTAGGTGCAACCAACAACTCTCTAGTTGGATTTAAGATCCATTTCATGAAATGTAACCCATTGCTATGGTGGCCTGTGACTGGATAGACCATGGACCTAGGGAAAAATCAAACACCTTTCTTCTGCTGTAGGAATACAACAACATGATTTCTAATGACATTCTGCTATACTCAGAGCTCAGTGATTCACTCAGCCATCACCAGACACTTTTTCATTCAGTACATAAGAACTAACACAGAGACCCGCAAGTGAACAATATTCAGGTAGTAAAAGACTGGAGCACTCAGTCCTTCATCTTATGGGATACCTTCATCAAACTCTACTCTCACGGCTCAGAGATCTATGTGGAAGAGGAAGTGGAAAGATTGTGAGTCAGAGGTGATGGATCATTCCAAGGAAACAGTGTCTTCCTGAAACAATAGAGCTAATATGAATGTATATGGCAGCATGCACAGGGCCTGCAATACATTCAAGCCACATGTGCTGAGAGGTCCCAATGCTAAGAGGAGGAAGTGAACATGGGCTCCCACCTCTAGCCAAGAAGCTATCTGCAATTAACACCTACTGGCAAAGGAAAATTACTTTTCTCCAGTGGAGTCTCACTAGGTTTATTAACTACTACTTCAGAGTAGGCCCTATGCCAGCAGTTGTTGACCAACACAAAATGAACTCAACTGGATTTTTATAGACCTTTTTTCTCATACTGCTTTGTTTGGAATTTTTTTGTCTTATTGGTCTTTTGCTGTTATATTTTGGTTTCCATTTTTGTGTTTTGTGGGGGGGTTGCATGTGTTTCTCTGTGTATGTGTGTGTAGTTTCTTTGTGTGTCCATTGTTTTAAAGAGAGAAAGAAAAAGGGCATGGAGTTGAGTTGGTGGGGAGGATCAAGAAGAGTTGGAGGAGAGGAAAAGTATGATCAGAATATATTGTATGAAAAGAATTCAGTTAAAAAATGAGTAAAATCTCTTGGCTGCATCCACACTGCTAGAAATGGAAATGCTGTTACTATTTTCCATGATTAATTAAGTTCGACAGCCTCATTAGCTACCCACTTCATACTGGTCATTCTACTTTGGAAACAACTATTCTCTCCTTCAAAGACCATGCTCAAAATATTTACAAATTTATAGTAGTAATGACAGTCATATTAGTTCTCTAATCACAACCAACAAGACTGAACTGAGAGCTAGGGACTTTCCATCTGTCTATGTTAGGGTTTCTACTGTTATGATAGAACACCATGACCAAAATAATTTGAATAGGAAAGAGTTTATTTCATCTTATATCTCTTATATCAATTAGTGAAGTCAGAGTAGAAATATAAGACAGGAACCTGGAGGCTGGAAGTATAGCAAAGACCATAGAGATATACTGCTTATTGGTTTGTTCACCATGGTCTGCCAGCCTACTTTCTAATATATCCCAAGACCACATGCTCAGGAGTGGCACCAACCACAAGGGACTGGACCCACCCACATCAATTACTACTTTAAAAAGTACCATACAGGTGTGCTTACAGGCAATCTTTAAAAATTAAAAAAAAAATGTATGTTTTTAGGTTTTTTTTTTAGACATTTATTTTCTTTTATGTGTGTGTTTTTCTTGCATGTGAATCTATGTACCACATGTATACCTAATGTCCACAGAAGTAAGAAAATTACATCAGATCCTCTGGAACTGTTTTGAGCCTTGTATGTGTGTTTGGAATTGAACCCAAGGATTCTGCAAGAACAAGTGCTCTTAACTGATGAGTCATCTCTCCAGCCGAAATTTTATGGAGGTATTTTCTCAACTGGGAGTCCTTGGTTCCAAATGATTCTAGTTGGTGTCAAATTGATATAAAAGTAGCCACACACCAACCATTTTCTTCACTTTAGGGCTTCTAATCCTAGCTCTTTTATTTTTGACTGACAAACTGCATTTTTATGCTGTTGTAGGAATTTACATATCTTTAAGCATCTGCTACAGTCTTCTGATCTTCAACAACTATAATGAGTTGTTGTAAAATAAACTCAATTCTGCTTTTAATAGCAAAAAAACTACTCTATAAAACTTTCTACTTGATATAAGCTGAGAATGAGGAACGCTATTTTGCAAAAAGTAAGTTTTATTGTTTAAATAACCTGAGCAATTATAGAAACAAGACTGGTCAGAAATATCTGAGGCAGCATGGTATGGTAGAAAGAACATGAGGTTTAAACTCTAATAGATCTAGTTTGAATAGTTTCCCCACTTCACTGATCTTATGTATATAATTTAGTCTAATTTATATCTACTCCTGAATATGTAATATAGAAATAACAATGTTCCATGTGGGTATATATGAGCTTTAAATGCAATACAGAGAACTTAACAGAGTGAATGGCTGACATCTACGAGGTGCCTGATAAATAGTATAGCAGCTATCTTTATCTATCATTCCTTTTAACCTTTTCCAGTGAACCTTTGATTGACTTGTAGATATGTCATTCAAACTGAACTTCTAACTTTTCTTTAGCAGTGCTGACTGGAAGATCAGACCCATGACAGGCAAGGTTCATTTCCAGGAAATATTTGCTCTTAGGAACTATGGTCTTCTGTCAAATAGTTACTGCATTCTCATTTTATTCTATTGAGTTGTCCTCTTCAGTCCACTGCTGCTATAGCAATGCTTGTTTCTAACCATTTAACAATAGTACTCTAATTTGTACTAAACTCCCAGAATAGAAGATATGGCTTTTCTCCTATCTTGTGCCCATAATTGTACCAGGCATTTTTTTGTTTGTTTGTTTGTTTGTTTGTTTTTTTTAGCCACCAACCAGCTCTCAAATCTTGACACCGAGACTTGTTATCAGTTTTGAATGCTCAGCCTAGCTTAGGTGTGTTTCTGGTGAGCTCTTTGAACTTAAATTAACCTGTTTCTCTTTATCTACTTTTTGCCTCAGGGCTTTTTACTTTCTTTCCTTTATAAATACATAACTTACTTTCGCTGCTTCACATGTCTGGCTGGCTAGCTAGAGGCTGCCTAGCTGGTCCTGGGCATGTCCCTCTTGTTCTCCTCATTCACCTCATTCTCCTCTAGTTCCTTTTGAGCCTAGATTTCTCCTCCTATTTATTTTCTCTGCCTGCCAGCCCTAACTATCCCTGCCTATCTATTGGCCATTCGGCTTTTTATTAGACCAATCTGGTGCAGGCAAGGTGAAATAAATGCAGCAAACATAAATGTAGCACATCCTTACATCATTAAACAAATGCAGGATAAACAAATGTAACATACCTTTACACAGTTAAACTATCATTCCACAGCATAAACAAATGTAACACATCTTTACATAATTAAAGTAATTTCCACAACATATAATTTTGCTTTTCAATCATAACAAAAGTTATACTCACTTATCATGTTCAGTTTATCCCCCTCAAGCACTGTCATTTATGATCTGAGAAAATTCATTGAAAATATCTTTTTCTGGACCTTAGAACCCATTTAAACAAAAAGAAGATTTAAAACAGGTATGAAAAGTTATTTCTAACCATACATGAAAACAAAGTCTAGTCTCAAGAAGTCATTGACCTTTTACATTAATGGTCTTTAAAGAGCCCTGATAGTCATGTGATCTTGGAAAAGATGAGCGTCACAGGCTTCAGTTTCCTCATGTGTAATGAGATAATAGAAATGCCAGCTACAAGCCGGGCGTTGGTGGCGCACGCCTTTAATCCCAGCACTCGGGAGGCAGAGCCAGGCGGATCTCTGTGAGTTCGAGGCCAGCCTGGGCTACCAAGTGAGCTCCAGGAAAGGCGCAAAGCTACACAGAGAAACCCTGTCTCGAAAAACCAAAAAAAAAAAAAAAAAAAAAAAAAAGAAATGCCAGCTACATGGGGAGGAAAGGATGCTGGTGAGAAATAAGGGAGACAAAGTACATAAAGTACCTAGGAAAGTGCATGAAGCTTAAGATTTCAATACACCTAGTTATTTTTGTTTATGTTTTTTGAAAAAATTTCATTATTGGGTATAACTAAAATGGTTTAAAAAATACTGTGTTAATAAAAAAAATCAGATATGCTACACTTGGATGTTAGAATATTCCCTAGAATGCCCTTTCTCATGGCCCTTAATTATTTTGCCAGAAACATGAGTGAGGTTCACCACAGCACTGATTCTTTGTGGTTCTTTCATTGTCTATACAATCTGCTTTTCCAGATTCCACAACACCCCAATCTTGTTACAGTGAGGTATGAAAATATTTAAGTTTATTAATAATTATATCTGACAGTTTTATCAGAGATAGGATCTGGGGTAGGGAGAGGTCAGAAGGAAGAAAAATAATCTGTACAGCAGTTTAAACATTATTCTATATGTTACTGGAAGATACTTAAAAGCTTTTGGCATTGGAATAATAGGAATTATTCAAGTAGCAAACTGAAAATAGTAAAAGTGTGGGCAGGAAAATCAACTGGGAATGATGTGAAGAACATGTAACAAAGATCTAGTCTCTGGCAGGGGGTGAGGGAAGAGAAAATGGCTGATGAGGTTGAAAAAATATATAAGAAAAACAATAGATCAGGATTTAGCTATAAGTTTTACAGCTCTGAGGGGAAAGGTATCCTGGCAGTCAGAAGCCAAGGAATACCACAAAGTCATGCCACACAACAAACCTCACACAAGAGATTTATTTGGGAAAGACACAGGAGGGAAGGTGGCTGCTTCTGCTAGGGAGAGAAGCAGCAAAGAGCTGAGCAGGAAGCAGGCTTTATATAAAGTTTCTTGGAGAGCAGAGCTTTCTAGGGTGTCCTGGGATTGGTGGGAATCTGTGGCCAGAACCTGGGACAGGCCCAGGGATTGGTGGAACTCTATGGCCTAATCTTGGGGCAAGCTCAGGGATCTGTGAGATTTCCAACTCAAGAATTGGTGGATTCTGTGGTCTCTCCTTGGACTATTTTCTCTGTAGGGTGGAGTTAGGCTGCCTGATGGAAAAGGCCATTGTGGCCCTCAGAATAATTGGAATTGGGGCCTGGCTACTTGCAACACTAGGACTTATAGTTGGATGAAATGGAGTCTAGGAAATGCCTATAGAGGGCAATGATTTTTTCGCTTGTCACAATGTTGTGCCCAGATCGCAACCCCCAGAGAGACCACCAAAGAAGAGCATGCTGGAATGCAGAAGCAAGGTTTAATTCTGAATATACAAGCCTAGGCAGGGACTTTGTCCAATACATCCAACGCAGTGGAGGCTGGAGGAAGTACCCGCCTGTCTGCAAGCTCAGTTTTTAAAGGAAAAAAATCACAAGGTTACATCATTTAGGGGTGCTAGTATGGGTACAATTCTGATTGGCTCGCTTCTAGGGGATTTCTAGAAATCATGGCTTAATCTTACTTCTAAGGGAGTGGTTGCCCGTCACCATTTCTCAGTGGCTGCCCTCAGGTGGGGGCATTTCTGTGGTCAGTTACCCTGGAAACCAGGGAAAGGACATTCCATAGTCCGGCGTGCATTACCTCATGACTACCTTGTGACTCTGTACTTTTACACTTCCTGGTTTCTGGAATCTGAACTGACTGGTTTCAGTAACTAATGGTGTATGCCTAAAAGGAGAAATCTTAGGCCTTAATTTTAGGGTGAAAGCATTTTGGTCTTATTTTTAAGATGGCTCATTTTGGTCTTACAACAGGCTTTACATAACTTGTATCAGTAAATTATGATACTATGTGGCCATCTCTGTTCTGGATATTAAACTGATATTTTTCTCAGTTTTGATGCTGGAGCTCAGACTCTGCAAACCACATTTCTTCTTTACCCTCAGGCTTCATGCCAGGTTCAGTCAACAAGGGAAACATCAAACTCTAAAAAAAGAAAAAGTTCACATTTATATTTGCCTTCCTCCTTTGCAGGAGTAGCATCCTTAGACATCCCCAGAAACACAACTAACTTCTTCCGAATACCCCAAGAGCTCCTCCTCCAGCCACCTGTGTTCCAGTTACCCATCTTCTTTCCTGTGTCCCTCAGCCCTAGAGGTGATCCTTGCTTTCTTTTGTATAATAATAAAGGTCCAGTCTTAATATTATACCATCTTTGGGGCCCCAAAAGAGATGCTACCATCAGCATGGGAATGAATCCAGATGCTTGAAGCTCTTTCATCCAATTTGTTTATTCATCTCCCACTATCATTCAGCCACTAATTCAACTCTCTCAGTTCAACTTTTTCCATTCAAAAATCTCCCCTCCTTCCCTTGGGACTGGTCTATATCCTTTCCCAAGAGCAACACCTCATGTTTAGTATACAACACAAGATTGTAGGGTCCCCACCAGAAGCTTCCTGGCATCTTTATTTGCAACCCAAAAGGGGAGAGACAAGAGTGGAGTCAGATAGCAGTTAGAAGAAATCAGAAAGGGAATTTATGTGCTAGAAATATACCCTTACTGTGGTTAGGTGAAAAAATTACAAGTCTACCATAAATGTGTTCAACTACAAAATTATAGGAGATAGGGTAGGGAACATCTGTAGGTCACTAAAAGTTAAAACTGTCGCTGTTTTCCTCTACTGCCAATTTCCTGACAGGGCAGGGGAGGAGCACTGATAGCTAGTGAATCTGCATCACAGCTTGAAGCACCTGGTGAGGGTTAAACCCTTTGATCTAAGAAGTTGCCCTGGGGTGGTGAGAAAGAGGAGAAGAACTGAACTTGATTTGCACAAAAGACAAAGCCATTAATCTAGAGGACAGGCACTTGTCCTAGGAGTCAGGTTGTCTCTAAAAGGATGGTTGACCTTAGTTGGGGGAGGGGAGAGCTACAGGAGTCTAGCATGTGGTCTGGTAGCTATCTGTTTCTCACTTGTTTTTCAAGGTTTGTAAAGCTCCTAAATAATACTGGGATCCTAGGGTGCTGGTAGGCAGTCATTTTGATTATCTAAGGGGTATTGAGGCCAAATTTAATTGCAAAGGTGAACAAGTTTAGGGTACTTCAGGTTTGGTGCCAGGTGGAGAGGCTGAAGGTTTTCTAAAGGGCGTCCGAAGGATACATGAGACAGTACCAGAGACATTTTTCCCATGGAGAAATGTTCCCATGGTGGGGAGGTGAGGGAAAAAAAGGTCACTGGAGCCTGTAGTGACTCAAGGAGGGCCAAACAAGGGCCAAGCTGTTCAGTTACTTGTTACCACACTCAACAGGGGTCAGGGCTAGTAAACTGATGAGGAGACTTGGCACTAGGGCTTTCAACAAGGCCTAGAGGCAACATCAATAACAACAAAAAGAGTTCTATGGTGGGAGGTCTTATTTATAGGAAAAGGTTGGGGAGCAGAGTTGTAAAAGTCAGGAGGGCTTAGTGAAGCTTTGGAGTGATGGGTATTTATGAAGGGATGGTGGGAAAAGAGGGCAGGAAGAGGCACAATAGCCTAGTTGGGCCTAAGGAAGAGCAGAATTGCAGTTTTAAGGATAGAAGGACAGGCTCAGGTGAAGAGGTCAGCTGTAGTCCTAAAGATCATGGCTGGGGGCACCTCCACTTTTGAGAGCACTCTGGTGTGGTGCCAGATGCTCAATGGTCACTTTCTCAGATTCAGGGAAGCGTTTACACCAACCAAAGGGGAAACTTACTGAGTAGCCACTGGTGAATGGGATGTCAAGTGGTAGGTGAGCTGTAAGGTGAATCTATTGTGGGTGGACTAGAGATGAGGGGTAGGGTTCCATTGCAGCTCAGACCCTAAAGAGGGGTGCAAGCACAAGGAGAACCTATCTGAATCATGAAATGTGAGTGTTACAACTCTGAGGGTAAAAGCTTCCTCAGTGGAAGTGTGGCAGGTCGGAGGGGGAAAGTTTTCTATGTTATAGCTCTATTCTGAGGAGGAAGGTTTGCCCAATGTGAGTTTTACAGCTCTGAAAGGAAAGATATTCTGGCCATCAGGAACCAAGGAATACTACAAAGTCGCACAACACAACAAACTTCACACAAGAGATTTATTGGGAGAAACACAAAAGGTGGCTGGCTCTCCTCAGGCATGAAGCAGCAGGAAAATGAACAGAAGACAGGGTTATATTTGGTTTTTGAGGAAGAGGAGTTTTCAAGGATGCAGATTTCCAGGGTGGGGATTGGTCAGATTTCAAGCCAATCCTGGGGATTGGTAAGATTTTTCTGTTTAAGGATTGGTGGAATGTCATGCTAAGGGATTGGTGGGTTTTGGTAACACCTTAAATGAGCTGGAATGTTTTACCCTATAGGGAATCTACTACCATTGTTTTACTTAACAATCATTTTATACCTATAGATTACCGCGGTACACAGCCTTTATCAGAGAAGCTTCTTACTATAGTAGGCAGTAGTTATTGCAGCAAACCATAACTGACCTAAGTGCTAAGAATAGTTGATAGTGGAGTACTGGCTCTAAATGTGACAGCTATATTACGGTCTGGCAGGTTCAGGGGACACCTTAGAAGAGGGGTCAGAAGAATCACAGGTGGGGAGATATGCAGCCAAAAGATGTCTTCTCGCTGTGACACAGCCATTGCACTCAGGAACTCACTGCTGCTGTGTTTATCTGCACAAGACCAGCACAGGCAGAGGTCCATCAAGACTTCATCATGGATATGGGATGGACCCACAAGGTCTCACCTTTCCCTGAGGAACTATTGGTAATTAACAGTTGTTTGGAGAGGGATGTCATTTTCTTCAGGTATATAGCCAATTACAGTACCCCTCCACCCATGATGGGACAAGAAATTTCCTTTAACTTGTTGGATCACATATAAAAGAAGACAGGAAAGCAGGACTGGACTTGTTTGGAAGAAAGTTCTTAGTGGTGAGGGATGAGAGAGGGGATGGGAAGAGTGAGAAAACTAAAATTCAGTAATTAAATATACCGGTAAACAATTAAAAAGCAAAATAGATAAATAAATTTATAGCAAATAAAGATGTTATATAGAATGTTTTATGGTGTCAGTAAAATTTGCTTAGTTTCTATGTCAATAAATAAATAAATAAAAATAGCTCTAGCATTTGTGAAATATTTAATGTGCCAAACTTAGTGCTAAATGTTTTACATATATTGTCTTCATTGGTCCAAAACTCTAGGGTATCAATGTTATTATTATCACTTTACAACAAGGGAAACCAAGGTAGAACATAGAAAAAGAATTCTTGTTAGCGTCACATGAAGCTGTGACCAGGACAGTGGGCCTAGAATTTGAACCTACGTGCTCAAACCTCAGACTCCATAATGGAAAATTTCCCAGCTCATTGAGTTTCTTGAAATATGTTTGTATTTTAAAATGAATCATTTTTTAAGAATACCCTCTTTCAAAAATAAAATGTCATGCAAGTCATCACATTAAGATTTTTAGCAAATTTAACTTGAAACTACCAGTGATGCTGGTACTCCTTACAAAACAAAACAAAACAACAGCAAAATAGAGGATGAAGTAATTTAAAATGAAATGTAAGAATGCAGGAAAAACATTATCTGAGTCTGGCAAAAAATAAAATGGCTTTAAATGTTCCAGGCCAGTGAGATGGTTCAGTGGGTAAAGTCACTTGCCAAAACAGGGCATCTGAATTCAACTCTCAGGTCCCAGATAAGGAAATGAGAATACCAAGTTGTCCTTTGACCTCCATACGCAAGTCCATATCCAAACTGTAAATAAATAAATGCAATTATTTTTTTAAACTGCTCCATGATAGAAAACTAATTACAAGGAGTGATGTCCTGAATCACCTGAGAAGCATTCGAGATTTGGGACTTTGATTCTAGCCATAGCTGTTCATACCCCTCATTTTGCCCTCAACTTTTCTGTCTTTCTTTAATTTGTGATTTTAGAGCAATAGCTACCAATTATTTAAGAATAATTTTGTTTTTCAAAATGAAATGCAAAGCAATGAAATTACGAATCATATGGCTCAGCGGCCAACCAGTGATAATATATATTAATGTTTTGCCAGCATATAGGGTAATTGAATGTGTTTTGGTATGTTTTTAGTTATAAAAAGATACTTAACCATATTTAAAATTTTTGTAACAAATGCTTGTGAAGCCCAAGAAGCATCTGTCAAAGATCTCACACTACTAATGGAGGGAAATAGGCACACAGCACTCATCCTGTCCTGGTACACAAGGAGACATTATTCTCTCTTTCCTAAGTGCATTTATGCTGGCCCACGCTCCTGGCAGAGGAACAGGCGTCAGGCTTCATCGATCATAGACACACAAAGAGACACTTATCCATATGCTCAGAGTGCTTGATGCCATGTCCCTGCCTAGTCACAAATTAGTCAGTTTCCGTGAGTGTCTGTGAATATAAAGAAGACATTTTCTTGAATATGGATCTTATTTGAACATTCAAGGATGGAGTAGTCAATAATCATTTTTCTTTATTTATTATGTATCTAAGTGAGATGGCTTTAGTCTATTGCCTCTACGCATGCTAATGAGAGTATTCTACCATTCCTTGCAGCTCCAAAGCCTCAGTTGTAGCAGGAGGAGAGAATACAGACGGGTGAGAGGTTTGTTTCTCTTCTCTTCACTGAGTGCAGATACCATATCACAGAACTCAGGGCTGGAGAATCAGAAAGAGATAAAGATATAATGCAGGCTAAGTCTTGCTTCTATAAGAATTTCATAAGTCACATTTCTTATTATCTCTGGGTGAATATATTAGGATAAGGAGTTCACTACTTCATCATTTGAGTCTATTCCACTAATTGAAGCTAGGAACATAGGGAATATTCCTCTTTATACCATGTACCCACAACTTAGTTTATCATTAATTGATAAGCACTAAAGTTGTTTCCAAGTTTTTGTTAGAAAAAAAATGATCTTGCATTTAACATCTTTGTAAGTATATTGATAATCCTCAGCTTGTTTTATTTGGGAAGATTCCTATGTGTTAGATTTCTGAGTACATTTGTGCATTTAAAAACTTTTGTTGTGTGTTTGTTTGTGTATGTATACTCTGTGTGTGTGTGTGTGTGTGTGTGTGTGTGTGTGTGTGTGTGTATGTTAATACTGGCATGGGGGTGGGTATAGTGAATGTGGTCAAGGATGAACAAACAAGGCATTAATCCTTATCTTCTAGGTTGTTTGAGACAAGGTCTTCCTTTAGTTGTTGCCACTATATACATCAGGCTAGATGACCCATGAGCTTCTGAGAATTCTATTTCTATTTCTTATTTCCTTATAGGAACAGTGGAATTTTATGTCTCATTATTTTACATGGGTTCTAGGGATTTGAAATTATGTTTTCATGATTACATGGTAGTTGCCGAGCCATTTCCCTAGCTTCATTAATTTTTTTTTATAATAAAAAATTTCCAAATGAATTATCCAAAAGATTGTAGCAATTCATATCATCTAATGTCCTATTTTTTTCCAAATTCTATGAAACTATTAAGCTTTCTTCAATCCATTGGTTGAAAATGATATTGTAGATTTCATACCCTTCTCTGCCAGCCCCAGCAACCCCAGAGACTGGACTCCTCTCCCTTCTGCCCCTCACCAACCATTCCCCTGTGGCACCAGGGATTACTGGACCCACATGTCCCTCTTGCACATTTAGGAAGAAGAGGTAAGGCCCCAATCTCCTGACAGGGCAAGCCCAATTCTCTAGCCCCTAGACCCTGGGGGCACATTCTCTACATTTCCCCCCAGCCACAGCCAGCTCCAGAGATCAGACAGCACCCCCCCAACCACCCCACCATGGCACTAATGACCACTAGAGCCACACTCCCTTCTTGCATGATTGGGAAGCAAAGGTAAGGCCCTGATCTCCTGTCTGGAAAACCCAGTCCTCTAGCCCCTGTGCCCCTCCTCCTGCAGCCCCAGCAGCCCCAGATATCTGGCAGCAGCCTCCTCACCAATTATCACCCCTCAATACCAGTGACCTCTGGTGCCATAGGTCCCACCTGCACAGATAGGAGGAAGAAATGGGTAGATGGCAGTGTAAGAACACATTTAATAACATAAAGAACAACATGGCAACACCAAAACTTAGTGACCCTACAACAGCAAGACTTGAGCATCCCAATGCAGATGGTCCAGAAGAAAACAACGCTAAAAATAATTTTATTAAGATGATAGAGCCCCTTAAAAAGAAAATTAAAAATCTCCTTAAAGAAATGGAGGAAAAGACAAACAGAAAATTGGAAGAAATCAATAAATCCCTTAAAGAAATCCAAGAAACCCAAGGGAAAAAAAAACAGGTAAAAGAAACAGTACAAGACTTGAAAATTAAAATAGAGGTAATAAAGAAAACACAAACCAAAGGAATCCAGGAAAAGGAAAATCTAAGTAAATGAACAGGGACTACAGAGGCAAGCATAACCAACAGAATACAAGAGATGAAAGGGAGAGTCTCAAGTGTTGAGGATACAATAGAGGAAATAGATTCATCAGTCAGAGAAAATGTTAATTCCAGCAAATTTTTAACACAAAACATCCAGGATATCTGGGACACCATGAAAAGACCAAACCTAAAAATAATAGGGATAGAAGGAGAAGAATTCCAGCTCAAAGGCACTGAAATATTTTCAATAAAATCATAGAAAAAAAATTTCCTTACCTAAAGAAAGACATGCCTATAAAGGTATAAAAAGCTGACTAAATAGACTAAAACAAACAAACAAAAAAGTCACTTCATCACCTAACAATCAAAACACTAAACATACAGAATAAAGAAAGAATATTAAGAGCAGCAAAGAAAAAAGGTCACGTAATATATAAAGGCAGACCTATCAGAATTACACCTAACTTTTCAATGGAAACCCTGAAGCCAGAAGGTCCTGGACAAACATACTTTAGACACTAAGAAACCACAGGTGCCAGCCCAGACTACTATACCTAGCAAAGATTTCAATCAGGATAGATGGAGAAAACAAGACATTTCATGACAAAACCAGATTTAAACATTATATATCCACAAATCCAGCCCTACAGAAAGTACTGGAAAGAAAACTCTAGCCCAAGGAAGTTAGCTACAACCAGCAAAATGTAGGTAATAGATAACCTCACTCCAGCAAACCCCAAAGAAGGGACACACACACACACACTACCAACAAAAACAAAACAAAAAATAAGAATTAACAATCACTTTTCATTAATATTTCTTAATATCAATGGACTCAATTTGCCTATAAAAAGACACAGGCTAACAGAATGGGTATGGAAACAGAACTCATCCTTCTGCTGCATACAAGAAACATAACTCAACCTCAAAGACAGATATTAACTCAGAGTAAAGGTTTGGGGAAATTTTTTCCAATCAAATAGACCTAAGAAACAAGCTGGTGTAGCTATCCCAATATCTAACAAAATAGATTTCAAACTAAAATTAATCAAAAGAGACAGAGAAGGACATTTCATATTTATCACTGGAAAAATCCATCAAGATAAAGTCTCAATTCTGAACATTTATGTCCTAAACACAATGTTACCTATATTTGTAAAAGAAACATTACTAAAGCTTAAATCACACATTAAACCTCACACACTAATAGTGGGAGACTTCAACACTCCACTTTCATCACTAGACACATCCACCAGATAGAAATTTAACAGAGAAATAAGGAAACTAACAGATATTATGACTCAAATGGACCTAACAGACATCTGTAGAACATTTCACCCAAACATAAAAGAATAACTTTTTCTCAGCACCTCATGGAGCCTTCTCCAAAACTTACCACACACTTGGTAACAAAGCAAATCTCAACGGATACAACAAAATTAGAATAACCCCCTGTATCTTATCAACCACCATGGCTTAAGGTTAGAATTCAACCACAACACACATTACAGAAAGCCTATAAACTCATGGAAACTAAACAGTGCTCAACTGAATCATCAATGGGTCAATGAAAAAATAAGAAAGAAATTAAAGACTTCCTAGAATTCAACAAAAATGAATGAACAACATACCCAAACCAGTGGGATACCATAAAAGCAGTGCTAAGAAGAAAGTTCATAACACTAAGTGCCTACATAAAAAAAGTGGAGAAATCTCACTCTAGTGACCTAACAGCACACCTGAAAGCTCTAAAATAAAAAGAAGCAAAATCGCCCAGGAGGAGTAGATGACATGAAATAATCAAATTGAAAGCAGAAATCAATAAAATAGAAACAAAGAGAACAATACAAAGAATCAATGAAACAAAGAGTTGATTCTTTGAGAAAATAAAAAAGATAGACAAACCCTTATCTAAACTAAAAAGCAGAGAGAGAATATCAAAATTAACAAAATCAGAAATGAAAAGGGGGACATAATAACAAACACTGAGGAAATCCAGAGAATCATTAGGTCATACTTTGAAAAACTGTATTCAACAATATTGGAAAATGTAAAAGAAATGGACAATTTTCTGGATAGGTACCACATACCAAAATTAAATCAAGATCAGATAAATAATTTAAATAGACCCATAAGGAACCCATAAGGAAAAAGAAGCAGTTATTAAAAGTCTCTCAACCAAAAAAAAAAAAAAAAAAAAAAAACCCAGGGCCAGATGGTTTCAGCACAGAATTCTACCAGAATGTCAGAGAAGAGCTAATACCAGTACTCTTGAAATAGTTCTGAACAAAAGAAACAGAAGGAGCATTGTCAAACTCTTTGTAAGAGGCTACAGTTACATTGATACTCAAACCGCACAAAGATGCAACCAGGCAAGAAAATTACAGGCCTTTCTCCTTCATGAAAATTGATGCAAAAATACTCAATGAAATATTGGCAAACTGAAATCAAGAACACATCAAAAAATCATCCACCATGATCAAGTAGGCTACATGAACTCAGAGATACAGGGATGGTACAACATATGAAAATCGGTCAATGTAATAAACATATAAACAAACTGAAAGGAAAAAAACCAACATGATCATCTCATTAGATGTGAAAAAAACTTTAACAAAATCCAACACCTCTTCATGATAAAGGTCTTGGAGAGATCAGGGATACAAGGAACATACCTAAACATAATAAAGGCAATATACAGCAAGCCAACAGCCTACACCAAACTAAATGGAAAGAAACTCAAGTGATTCCACTAAAATCATACCTATTTAATATAGTACTCAAAGTTCTAGCTAGGGCAATAAGACAACAAAGGGAGATCAAGGGGATACAAATCAGAAAGGAAAAAGTTAAACTTTTACTATTTGCAGATGATATGGTAGTATACATAAGTGAACCCAAAAACTCCTCCAGGGAATTCCTACAGCTGATAACTACCTTCAGTAATGTGGCAGTAGCCCTCCAAATATACAAATGCTAAACAGGTTGAGAAAGAAATTAGAAAAATATCACCCTTTACAATAGCTACAAGTAACATAAAATATCTTCAAGTAACTCTAACCAAGCAAGTGAAAGATCTGTATGACAAGAACTTTTAGTCTTTGAAGAAAGAAACTGAAGAAGACATCAGAAAATGGAAAGTTCTATTCTCTTAGATAGGTAGGATCAACATAGTAAAAAGGACAATTTTACCAAACGCAATCTACAGATGCAATGCAATCCCCATCAAAATCCCAATGCAATTCTTCCCAGACCTCAAAAGAATAATATTCAACTTCATATGGAAAAACAAAAAACCCAGGATAGCCAAAACAATCCTATATGATAAAGGAACTTCCAGAGGCATTCACCATCCCTGACTTCAAGCTCTACTATAGAGGTCTAGTAATAAAAACAGCTTGGTATTGGCATAAAAACCAATAAATGGATCAATGGAATCAATTTGAATACCTCCACACACTTATGAACACCTGATTTTTTTTTTTTTTTTTTTTTTTTTTTTTTTTTTTTTTTTTTTTTTTTTTTTTACAAAGAAGCCAAAACTGTACAATGGAAAAAAGAAAGCATCTTCAACAAATGATGCTGGTATAACTGGACGTCTATATGTAGAAGAATGCAAATAGATCAATACCTATTGTCATGGACAAAACTCAAGTCCAAATGGATTAAAGACCTCAACATAAATCCAGTTACACTGAACCTGATAGAAGTGAAAGTGGGAAGTAGCCTTAAATATAGTGGCACAGGAGACCACTTCCTGAATATAACACCTATAGCACAGATACTGAGAGAAATAATTAATAAATAGGACTTCCTGATACTGAGAAGATTCTGTAAGGCAAAGCACATGGTAAATAAGACAAAAACAACAGCCTACAGAATGGGAAAAGGTTTTTCCCAATCCCACATTTGAGTGCTGATCTCCAAAATATATGAACAACTCAAGAAATGAGATATTAAAATACCAAATAATCCAATTAAAAAATGAAATGAAGATCTAAACAGAGAATTCTGAGCAGAAGAATCTCAAATGGCTAAAAGACATTTAAGGAAGTGTTCAACATCCTTAGCAAAACAAAATGACTCTAAGATACCATCTTATGCCTGTCAGAATGACGAAGATCAAGAACACTTGTGGTGGTAATCTAATTGTACTGAAATATTATTTTGATTGTATGTTAATAAATAAAGTTGTCGGTCAGAGCTATTAGAGCATAGCAAGATGTGCGGTGGTGGCACACGCCTTAATCCCATAAGATCTCTGTGTGTTCAGGATATAGCAGCATTGGAGACATATGCTTTAAGACTAGGGGCTGTACATTCAGACAGTGACAAGGCAGTCATGTGTTTGGGTTTACAACCAATGAGAAGGCAGAACAACATACTATAAAAAAATGAACCGACAGGAAGTAGGTCTCTCTTTCACGAAGCTGGGACAGCAGGAGGAAGGGTGAGATTTTAGCTCTAAGCTCTGACCTCTCGGCTTTCTCTTTTACATTGTTTCTGTGTTTCTTATTTAATAAGACGGTTGGTTACATCAATAAACACTGATGACAGCTTCTGTTGGAGAGGATATAGAGAAAGGGGAACACCTCTCCACTGCTGGTGGGAGTCCAATCTTACACAGCAACTCTGGAAATCAGTATGGTGGTATCTCAGAAAACTGGGAATCAACCTACCTCAAGACCCAGCAATACCATTCTTGTGTGTATACTCAAAAGATGCTCAACCACACCACAAGGACATTTGCTCAACCATAGTCATAGCAGCACTATTCATAATATCTAGAACCTGGAAACAATTTAGATGCCCCTCATCCAAAGAAAGGATAAAGAAAATGCAGTACATCTATACAATGGAGTATTACACAGTGGTAAAAATCAATGTTATCATGAAATTTGTAAGCAAATGGATGGAACTAGAAAAAAAATCATCCTAAGTAAGGTAACCCAGACCCAGAAAGACAAACATGATATATACTCACTCATAAATGAATATTAGAGGCAAAGCAAAGTATAAACAGGCTATAACCCACAGCCCCAGACAAGCTAGGTAAAGAGGAGGACCCTAAAAGGGACATACATGGATCACCCCAGGAAGTGGAAAGGGTTAAGATTGCTTGAGTAAACTGGGAGGAAAGAGGAGAGAGGAGAAGATGGCGAGTAGGAACATGAGGGTTCGAGATGACTGAGTTTGGGATGGAACAGACAGGGAGAGCAATGAGAGATATCTTGACAGAGTGAGCCATTATGGGGTTAGGGAGAAATCTAGTGCTAAGGAAATTCCCAGGAACCCACAAGGATGTCCCAAGTTAAGACTCATAGCAATGATGAAAAGGGTGCTTAAACTAGTCTTCACTTGTAATCAGATTGGTGACTACCCTAATTGTCATCATAGAACCTATGTCCAGTGACTGATAGAAGCAGATGTAGAGACTCATGGTCAAGCACTTGGCCAAGCTCCTGGAGTTCAGTTGAAGAGAAGGAGGATTATAGGAGCAAGGGGAGTCAAGATCATGATGGGAAAACCACAGAGACAGTGGACCCAAGCTAGTGGGAGCCCAAGGACTTGGACTGACAGCTGGGGAGCCTGCCTGGGACCACACTATGCCCTCTGAATGAGAGTAATAGTTGTGCAGCTTGATGTGTTTGAGGGTCCCCTGGCAATGGAATGAGGACTCATCCTGAGTGCATGAACTGGCTTTTTTAGAGCCTGTTCCCTATGGTGGGATGCCTTACTCAGCCTTGATGCAGGAGTTAGGGGCTTGGGCCTGCCTCAACTTGGTAAGCCAGGCTGTGTTGAATGTACAAGGGAGGCCTTACCCACTATGAGTGGGTAGGGTTGGGATAGGAAGAGGTGAGGTAGGAGTGGGAGGAGGGGAGGGAGGGGGAACAGTGCGTGATATGTAAAATGGAAAAAAACCTTTAAATAAATGAGTAAACATTTATAAAAATAAGAAAATGATATTGTAGTCTTAATTTTCATGTCACAACCTCTGATGAGCTTAAATAACCTTTTTTGTACTCATTTATTTTATATATATGATAATTTTTTAATTTTGTCTTGCTAAATTGTTCACCTACTTGTCTTTGGATATTTAATATTATCAATTTTAAAAAGATTTGAGTTGATTGAAGGTTGAATTTTCTAATGTTATTCATGGAACTTAATTTTTTCTTAGACTTTTGGATGTTATAACAAAATATCTTGAACAGGTTGGTTTACCAACTGAAGGGTTCACAACACGCCCCCACAGTCGGGCGTGTTTGCATATGCCTGGCGGACACTTCCGCCTAGTCTTTTCCAGGTCAGGATAGCCATTTCCAGGTCAGGGCATCTCTCGTAACCAGGATGCCTGGCGGACCTGGACACTTCCGCCTAGCCAGTTCCAGGTCAGGATAGCCATTTCCCAGTCAGGGCGTCTCGTGTGACCAGGATCCGTGACATTTCATATGGTCATGTGATCTACACACATGCGTGGAGTAGTGATGTGACCCGGGCACGCCCAGCCTTTAAAATCCAGCGCCATGTTCCCAGTTCTTTCTTCTTCTTCACACACGTGTGTTGCTGGAGAGCTTCTCTCCAGGTTCCATTAAACCCCCGCAGTCCCACAATCCACATATAAAATAATCACTCAGACATTTATATTACTTATAAACTGATGGCCATGGCAGGCTTCTTGCTAACTGTTCTTATATCTTAAATTAACCCATTTCTATAAATCTATACCTTGCCACATGGCTGGTGGCTTACCGGTGTCTTTACATGCTGCTTGTCCTGGCGGTGGCTGCTGTGTCTCTCCCCTCAGTCTTCCCCTTCACAGAATTCTCCTCTCTCCTTGTCCCACCTACTTCCTGCCTGGCAACCTACTTCCTGCCTGGTCACTGGCCATCAGTGTTTTATTTATATAGAGCAATATCCACAGCACACGTGTCTCTCCTACAGGCCTGCGCACTCTCTGTCCTTTTATCTTTAATAAAACTCTTATTAGTGAATCCTGTTGTGTTTCATGACATTTTCTTGCAGGGTAAGAGCACAATGCGGCCAATTAACTAACACCAACAACATGTATTTCCCCCCTTCATAGTTTTAGACATAGGAAAGCCTAAGACCAAGATGCCCAAAGACTGACTGCCTTCTTTCTTTTCATTGTTGCCTACATTTTTCTTCTATCCATGTCATGGGGTCATTTTGGTTTTCTTGAATAAGGATACCAATTCCATTTCTGGGGACACTATCATAATAACCTAATATCCTCTCAAAGATAATACCAATACTATTACCTGGGAAGTTAGGATTTCAGTGTGAATCTTAGGGGGATACAGACATTCAGTCCACAGTAATATCTAACTATGATGCCTGGCATGTACTGAGCAAACTTATTTCTCACAATTCTCTCAGATCTGATGTTTTTCTCATAAATTAATAGCTTACCTTGAAAATAATAAGAACAGGGTAGGGTCCTTTCAGCTCAGAGTGCTATCCAATAAGCCAACATAGGAAGAGTACCTGGAGGTCATTAGGCTGCAGAATGTGTTTAGATATGTTAGATCTGAATCTTAAGTTTTACAGAAGACTCTGACAATTTGTCTACACATCAAAATTTGAGAAATTCTATGCTATACCATAATATTCAAATATTTTTAAAATAAATATTTTAAATATTTTATTTTTAAATAAAATAAAAGAGTTAAATTCTTCTCTACCCTGTTTATGAACATTTTATATCTGATTATAAAGTTTTATTATCATAATTAAATGTTTTATTTCATTGTATATATTTTAAATTCTAATTGTTTGCCACAATACAATTTCTGAATATGGAATCTTAATTTCAATGTGGAGGACTGAGCAGTAGAATATAACAGAGAATCTAGAAATAGGCTCACAAAAATATGAGTTAAGTTTAAGCACAAGTTTTAAGACACTTCAGAAAATAAGCCCCATCTTTTCCACAAATGTTGCTTGAACAATTGAATGTTCTTAGGCATAAAGATGGATTCTGAGTGAAATCATACCTTGTACAAAAATTAACAAAAGCAATCAGGGACATATATTTAAAATGGTAAGCTATACAACTTCTAGAGAAACAGAACAAGAGAACACTTGTGAATTTGAGACCAGGCAAAAAGTACATAGCAAATATTTATTTATAAAAAGAAAAGCTATTAAATCACACCTCATAAAAGTAAGAGGCTATATTAGAAAAACAGAAAGACCAGCTATATGATGGAGAAAATATTTGCAAATCACATATGCAACATATAAGTAATATCTAGAATATCTAAAGAATTGTCATTCTATTAGGAAATGCACAAATATGTGAAGATTTAGATAATGCATTTTGTATATTAATAATAAAATGCTATTCTGAAATAAAAATGAATAAAACAATGAGTAAATCATAAAAGGCTCAAAAACGCTTGAAATAGACCAGAATATAGACTGATTCCATTTACATGGTGGTCTAGAATAAGTACAGCTTATCATCACAGAAATCAGAAAGTAACTGGTTGGCATTGTGGATGTGATAGTCTGGGATAGAATAAGGGGACTTTCTTAATTCATGTAAAAACTGCTCATTTGCAGATTATATTGATATATTCACTGGCCAATATTTACCAAACAGGATATTTGTAATGTGTACATAATACCTTACATAAGTTATATAAAAATAGACAACAGAAAAATAAAATAGACAAAAATACATTTAGTATAAAGAAAAAAATATTTGAAGTTCAAATATCTATTGTAACAACCTCAGCAGATCCACATTGTGTGACTTCTCCTTGCTCTTCATTATTTCAGTATTTTGTGCTTCTCTCCAGTTAATCATCAAGTAACCTGTTCCTGCTGACACTTGACGTCCTGCCTTGTTTATTTCTGTTTTGTTCTGAACAGCCTTGGAATTAATTTAGCTTTCTTTCTTTTTGTCTTTCTAGGTCCAGCAGGGTGGGAATAATGTGAACAGCCTATGCAGAATTCCTAGTCAAACACAGTCACCCTCCGCCCTGACAATACAGTTCTTCTCTTTTCCTTGTATGCTTGGGGAGAGAAAGTCCATCCAAGGTACAGAGGCCAGAATAGAACAAGGTTTCCTTTAGACCAGACATCCACAAAAGCCTTGTTTTGATATGTAAATGATGTAATTGGACGAGAAAGGAAAAGAAAGGGAAAACCAGAAGATTCCAGTTTCAACATGACACATTATTGAGTAGTCTCCTTTACAAATCTCTCCCCAGGGCTGTGGATTTACATATCTTACACCATATATATATATATATTATAGTTCTTGCACAAACAAAGCAGAGTATTATATAAATAGTATAATTCATGAAGCAAAAAGAAACTAGTTCAAATTCTTGATCTTCAGTTTGTTATGTGTAAGTTTCCTGGGCAAATTAATTAATGTGTTAAGATGCTAAGCTTCAGTGTCTACATCTATCAATCTAGAAAACAACATTTAACTGAAAGGGTTGGCATTGGATTTAAATGTTCAATATTTGTCAAGTATCTGCCTACCATTGCTGGTAAACATTGTGTGGTCTTTTATATAAACATTCATTCTATTCAACAATTCATTTATTAACTAATTCAATATTAATGGTTATTCAGTGTGTATATGTGAATCAGTGTGCATGCTCTTGTGTATGGCAGTTGCACATAAAATATGTACATGTGTGGATGCCAGAGAGCAATTCTGAATATTGTACCTATGGCAACCCCCCCCCACACATATACCTCATGTTTTGAAGACAAGGCTTCTCACTGGCCTAGAGCTCTTCCAGTATATTTTGGTTTTCTGGCAGTGAGCTGCAGGTATCTACTACTTCCCTAGTCCTAGAACTACAAAACCATGTCAGTACTGGCAGCATTTTAAAATATGGATTCTGTGTATTCAACCTAGGAGCTCCTTATTTTGAGAAGATAGGCAGATAAGGATATAACAAATCTGGGAATATTCACTTTCTGCCACCTCCCTTCTTATACATTGCATCACAACATCAGTTTTCCCTCTCTCCACTCCTCTCAGCCCCTCCCTTATCTCCCCTTTCTCCCAGTTAAACTCCTCTTCTGTTTCCCTTAAAAAAAAGTAAGGAAGGATGGAAGGAAGGAAGGAAGGAAGGAAGGAAGGAAGGAAGAGAAGGAGGGAGAGAGGGAAGAAAGGGAGGAAGCAAAGAAGGGAAGAAGAAAGAGAGAAAGGAAGGAAGGAAGAAAAGGAAAGAAAGAAGGAAGGAAGAGAAGGAGGGAGGGAGGGAAGAAAGGGAGGAAGCAAAGAAGGGAAGAAGAAGAAAGAGAAAGGAAGAAAGGAAGAAAAGGAAAGAAGGGAGGAAGGAAGGAAGGAAGGGAGGAAAGGAAGGGAAGGAAGGAAGGAAGGAAGGAAGGGAGGAAGGAAGGAAGGAGGAAGGAAGGAAGAAGGAAGGAAGGAAGGAAAGGAAGGAAAGGAAGGAAGGAAAGCAGGTTTTCCGAGGATATCTACCAAACATGGCCTAACAAAATACAATAAGACTGGCACAAGCCCTCATATCATGGCTGGATGAGGCAACCCAGTAGAAGGAAAATGGTCCCAAGCATAGGCAAAAGAGACAGAGAGACCCCCCCATTCCCACTGTTAAGAGACCCACAAGAATACTATAGTGCTTTGAATAGGTATGGTCCCCATAGACTCACATGTTTGAATGCTTTGCCTATAGGAACTGGCAGTATTAGGAGGCATGGCCTTGTTGGAGTAGGTGTGACCTTACTGGAGGAATGTGTCACTGTGGAGGTGGGGGATTTGAGGTCATATATACTCAAACCATACCCAGTGTGTCAGTTCACTGTAGTGGGTAGCCATTCCAGCTTGGATCTGGAAGTTCCAAACCCCATTGAGACTCTGGCCACTGTTACACCTATGAGGCGGGGCCAGGGGAGGCACCTGGAGACCCGAGATCGAGATGGGCCAGTGCTCTCTCAGTGCTGGGACCCTGAACGGTGGAGGTGGACTGAGCAGAGCTCCAGAGAACACCACTGGACTGCGGTACACCTTCCCCAGACCCTGCGACCTACCTATCCCTTAATTTGTGTGTTACGCCATTAAATAAATATTCTTTTAACTATGTGGAGTGACCTTAATTTCACCAATAGTTCACTTCCTGTTGCCTGCAGATCAAGATGTAGAACTCTCAGCTCCTTCTTCAGCACCATGCATGCCTGCATGCCACGGTTTCCTGCCACAATGATAATGGACTAAACTTCTGCAACTATAAGCCAGCCTCAATTAGATGCTTTCCTTTATAAGAGTTACCATGGTCATGGTGTCTCTTCACAGCAACAGAAACCAAAAGACAGAAATTGGTACCAGGGACTGGGATACTGCTGTAATAGGCTTAACCATGTTTTTGTTCAGAAATATATGGAATTTGGGAGTTTGGGTTAGAAAAGCAGTTGAATACTTTAAGCAGGTCTTATTGGGGCATAGTAGTAGGAACATGGAAGATAGCAGTTCTGAGGGTGATTTGAACTGTGGTGACCTTACTCAGAGGAGAAGAAGATTGTTCTTTTGATGTTTTGGTGAAGAACATGACTGCCAAAGTTCATCTTCATGTCTGATGTCAAAGTGCTCTTCAGATCTCCAATACCTTTCAGTTTTGTTGACCGTAACACACTTCTTTTTCTTGGGCTGTTTCCACTCCTGTTAGCAGCTTTCCTTGGCTGATATCCTGGACTCCAAAGAATCTGCCTGAGGCTAAAGTGAAGAGTTTGAGATTGTGTTGGCAGAGTGTGGGAGTCCTGCTCCCACTTTTTTTCAGGGTTCTTAGGAGGAGGAGAGAGGGATAAGAAAATATTAGATAGAGAAACCCAGCTGATGAGAAGAAAGACAGAAACAGGATAGCTTCGTGAGGGCATGGATCAATACCCAATGGCCCCAAGGCTTTATTCAGAAGGGCCTTTTATAAGCCGCCAAGGGAGAGGCAAAAGACTTCTCCCTTGTAAGATCAAAGCACACTGTATTGCCAAGTGTAGACCTTTCCAAACACCTGGTAACATACTTGTGGTCAAATCATCCCATTATGTAGCCCTGTTGGGTAATGTAAAGCCAGATTCTCTGACCCTGAGTAAGTTCTCACTAGGAAACCTCTTTAGGTCTGCACAGCTCCCTTTTCTTAATACTTTAAAGGGCCTTTCAGACCCCTCAGATGGACTGTGTCTGTCTTAGGTCATCTTCATCACTAAACAGCTGTACCTGTCATCAAGTTACACTTTCTGCCAAGTGTACTCAGTCTTAGGTTGGCAGCTAGCAAGAAAGATTTACCCATCTCTGACTACCAGCCTTTGGCAGGGGAAGGTACAGAGACTAACTAACTCCATGAGACTTTGAATCGGGTTTCCACTAAGAACTTGCAAGTAGCTGCAACAACCACAATAGTCCTGCTCCCTGTGGCTTCCACACCTCCTAGTAAAGTAGTAGAAGGTGATAAAGATGGAATGGCCTTTTTGAATGGGTCTAAGATGACTACAACAGTCTTAGCTGCACCAAACCCTTTTTAAAATCAATAAACTCCTGATGCAACTGCATCAACTAAATCAGTAAATTCCTGATGCAACTGTATCAAATCTGAAGACTCCTTAGTATCACCATTAACATTAACAGATTACCATAATTCTTTTTTTTTAAAGATTTATTTATTTATTATACATACAATGTTCTGCCTGCATGTATGTCTGCAGGCCAGAAGAGGGCATCAGATATCATTACAGATGGCTGTGAACCACCATGTGGTTGCTGGGAATCGAACTCAGGACCTCCGGAAGAGCAGTCAGTGATCTTAACCTCTGAGCCATCTCTCCAGGCCAGATTATCATAATTCTAATATAAATATTACTATACATAATTACAATTACATTCAAAAGCAAATTCTCAATAGAACTATTTACACTTTACAAACTTTAGTAAACATCCAAAGGCAACCACTTAATAAAACTATTTACACTTTAAAGTAATCTCTTAATAGAACTATTTGCATTTCTTACTAACAAAACATAAGGTACATTAACATAAGTTAACATTAATCCACAAGAAAATTATTTTTAACCAAAGAGACTTAGGAATATTAACTCTCTCTTTTCTTTATAATTTTTTAAGCTGCATCTTCAGCCTGGGTAGAAAAACAAATTTCTCTGTTTCTACACAAAACAGACAGTTCTATTTCTACACAAAACAGTTCCATAAACAGTTCCCTTTCTATACCAAAAAATTCCACAAAATGGTTTGTGAGTCACCACAGTTAGTAAAACATATATTCATATGTAAAACAATTCATATGTCATCACAGTTGATTGTCTATATGTGTACATAAAGTCAAAATTGTCCCATTGCAATTGAATCACTCCTGTCCATCTCATTTCTTAAGTCTGAAAAGTTCAAAAAGACAGTTCTGGTACTAGTCTTAAGGTTACTCTGAGTGCTCAAAATCAGGGCCTGGCTTGTGAGCTGCCCTGAAGTCTTTGTATAGCAGTCTAAGTTGTAATGCCTCTGAAGCAAACAGCTCCAAATATTAGGAGTCCCATTACCAAAATTTGTTTCAGCTCCCTTCCATGCAACAATATTAGTTCAAACCAGAGTCTCTGTACTTTTGTTCTCAGCTACAGCTGTGCTTTGCAGTCTATAGCCTTCCCCTAAGGCAATTTTCTTCAGGTCAAAGCTGTTAGCTCCACAGTATCTGTCTGGTGCAGAGTCCTCTCAAAAGAGACCTTCTGCCAGCAAACAGAAGCTGCATGGCTTTGGCTTCTGGCTTCCTCAGTTGCAGTCATTGAATACCAAATAGCAGCAAAGCCTTTGTTCCAGTTTGCTTTATTTTTTTACAGTCCCAGTCCTGGCACTGAGCACTGTCAGCTGCCTCTCATCCCAGGGGCTCAAGGTTCCTCCCACTGCTATGAGCCACAGCTTTCATACAGCAACACTGGCTCTGGGAGAAAACCCAACTATGGCCAGTCTTGGCCTGCTGCACCCCTGCTTCTATTACCTGCTCTACTGGTGAGCTTTGAGTCCCCTGTGTGTTGCTTCATTTGCATGGCCAATGCCACCTCAGGCTCCTCGGTGTCCCTGGAATGCACTCAGACTGGGAGCACCTCTTCCCTTACTCAGTAGTTCCCATGCCTGCCTCTTAACCCAGGGGCACATCTCAGCTGCTTGTGCTACTGCCACTCTCATGACATTTCTGCTGGGCACTCTGCCAGGGACTCTGACACTCAGTGACAGACCTGCTCTGACTGCTGGGGTCCAAAGTCTCTGCTGTACTCCAAGCCACCACTGCCTGCTGTTTGCCTCTCTTGCAGTGTGGTATCTCAGCTTCTCAAGGTTGCACATAGCTTCAAGCCATGTCTTTCTGGCTGACTAACTACATTCTCTTTACTGAGGCTCTACCATGGCAGAAAGTGTGCAGAACCCTGCTGCCTGCACTGGCTTTCAGCATCTGCTGCCTGGGAAGCTATGATGCCCCATGGGTCTCAGCTACTGATGCCCGGCTGCTGTAGCTGTTCATGCTCTGCTGCTGCTGTTGCTTTCTGAAACTGGCAGTCTCTGAAGTGACTTTTTGCTCTCAGACCACCAGGTTCTCAGTGTCTGCTCAGTCCTGGATGCGCTTTGTGCATCCCAGGTCCTGCTTGGGGAACCTACTATACTCTAAGTTACTATTATACCTAAGCCTTCACAATATCCCTATACCTAAAGCCTATTCTACCCTAATATACCTAAGCCTATACTTCTCAAACTAAACTATGCAATACTTTTATGAGTTACTTTATGACTCACTTTAAGAGAGAGAGAGAGAAACAGAGACACAGAGAGATACTTGCTACAGCCTAACTTTAAGTATTCTGTTTTATATTTACAATTTTACCCCCAAAGATAAGAATATCACCACCTTAATTAATTCATTTCCAGGTATGTCCCCTTTAGCCTGCAGTGTTCATTCTCTTTGTCCCCCTGTACCTAAGTCACACATTCAGGGCACCATCTGTGGAGTCCTGCTCTCATTTTTTTCAGAGTTTTTAGGTGGAGGAGAGAGGGATAAGAAAATATTAGATAGAAAGAGAGACCTAGCTGATGAGAAGAAAGACAGTAATACAGGATAGCTTTGGGAGGGCCTGGATCAATACCCAGTGGCCCAGAGGCTTTATTCAAAAGGGCCTTTTATAACATGCCAAGGGGAAAGGCAAAAGACTTTCCTCTTGCAAGATCAAAACACACCATACAGCCAAGTGTAGACCCTTCCAAACACCTAGGAACCATGCCCATGGTCAAATCCCATTATGCAGCTCTGTTGGGTAAAGCAAGCCCAGATTCTCTGACCATGAGTAAGCTCTCACTAGGAAACCTCTGTGAGTCTCCACAGCAGAGGAAATCTCAAAACAGCCTAGTGTTGACTTTGTTGTGTTGTTATTAGGAGTTATTTTTGTGGTTATTAGTGGTCATTCTTATGCAGATCTATAATGAAAAGGAACAAGCTAAGAAAGGAAAAATAAAAAATGTACAATTTGAGAGGAAAAGGAGAAAAAGGAAGTGGAGTGGAGCTAATTCCTATGTTCAAGGAGATAAACAGATTAAAGGAAAACCTGACGTTAACTAGAATATAGGGAGTGGAAACCTCAGGGCAAGATGACACCTAGCTAAGAGCCTGTAAGCTTCCATCTTGTGAAAAGGAATTGAGAAGAAAAAAAAAAAAAAAAGCTTAGAGCCAGGTATAGTGGTGTGCATCTTTAATACCAGTACTATGGAGGCAGAGGCAGGTGTATTTTTAAGTTTGAGGCCACCCTGGTCTACAAATCAAGTTCCAGGACAGCCAAGCTTAGGCAATGAAGGAAATCATCAATAGCAGAAAATTGATGAAGATGTAACAGAATGAGGGACCATATTCCAGCCTCATCAAACAGCAGAACTTGGCGACTTCAGCTACATGGTTCTGGCTTTAGAGTCAAGGATAAAAGGAAGGGGTTATGGAAGTTCTCTTAGTCTCCCTTCATGACTAAGAGAAACTGCTGAGGCATGTGGCAGGGGTGTCCCTGAATTGAGGCTGAGAGAGGCCATTGTATAAAGCTGTGAAGGTGAAGCCTGAGTTACCTTGGAGACCTTAAGATGTTGGAGATGCCAGAGTCATGAGATACCTCCTGAAAAAAGCTGCTAACAAGGAGTGAAATCAGCCCACGAAAAATAAATGTGTTATAGTCAACAAAGCTGAAAGAAATTGGAGATCTGAAAAGCACCTTGATACCAGACATAAAGATGCAGATTTTAGAGTTTGCACAGACAGTTTTCAGTATGACTTTGGCCCAGTATTTCCTCACTATCCTGCCTTTCCTACATTTTGGAATGTAATGCGTATCGTGCTATTTTATGTTAGAAGTATGTGATCTGCTTTTTTATTTTGATTTTACAGCAGATTACAATTAAGAGATTGCATAAATCTCAAAAGAGACTCTGGACTTTGGACTTTTAAATATTATTGTGATTATGATAGATTATGGGGACTTTTGAAGTTGCACTAAATGCATTTTGATTATTATTATATATTATGATTACAAGCCAATGGGGGTCAGGGAGTGGTGGTTTGAATAGGTATATTCCCCATAGATTCATGTGTTTGAATTCTTGGCTTATAGGGACTGACACTGTTAGGAAGTTCTGGGGATGCTGTGAATGTCTCGTTCTGATTGATTGATAAATAAAATGCTGATTGGACAGTAGCCAGGTAGGAAGTATAGTATAGGATAGGTGGGATAAGCAGAGAAGAGAACACTAGGAATAGGAAGGCAGAGTCAGGAGTTGCCAGCCAGAGACAGAGGAAGCATGATGTGAAAGTACTGGTAAGCCACAAGCCATGTGGCAACTTATAGTTTAAAATAAATGGGTTAATTTAAGATATAAGAACTGGATAGCAAGAAGCCTGAGCCATTAGGCCAAACAGTTTAAATAATATAAGTGTCTTTGTGTTTATTTGGGTCTGAGTGGCTACGGGCCTGGGCGGGACTGGAGATAACTCCAACAACAAGGAAGTGTGGCCTTGTTGGAGTAGGTGTGGCCTTGATGGAGGAAGTGTATCACTGTGGGGGTGGGATTTGAGGTCTCATATATGCTCAAGCTATACCCAATACACAATTGCTTCTTCTGCCTGTGGATAAAGATGTAGAACTTTCAGCACCTTCTCCAGTACCATGTCTGCCTGCATGCTGCCATGATAATAGACTAAACATCTGTAATGTAAGCCAGCCCCAATTAAATGTCTTTCTTTATAAAAATTGCAATGGTCATGGTGTTTTCTCACAGCAATAGAAACCCTAAGACAAACACCCAGCTACACAACCATAAGGTTTGGCAAAGGACCTAAGTCAAACTAATACAAGGTCCATGATTTTTGCTTCTGTTTCTGTGAGCCCCTCTGAGCCCTGCTTACTCGATTCAGTGGCTCATGTTCTCATGGTGTCCTTGAACTCTCTGGCTCCTACAATCCTTTGTCTCCCTCTTTTGTGTGGCTAGCCTGGTTCCACCTAGTGCTTGGCTGTGGGTCTCTGCATCTGCTCCCATCAGTTGCTGGATGATGCCCCTCTGATGACAATTGGACTAGGTGCCAATCTGTGAGTATAGCAGAATACCATTAGGAATCAGTTCATTGAATTTATTTGTTTGTTTTTGCCAGGTGTGCTCAATATTATCTTGGGCCTCTGGTCTGTCCTACCTCTGGTTCTTGGTAGTGTCAGACATGAGCTCCCTCTTGTGTATGCCACAAGTTGGAACAGTCATGGGTTGGCCACTCTCATAAGTTCTGTGCCACTATTGCCTTGTCTTGCAGTCAGGAAAGATTATAGGTAGAAGCTTTTGTAGCTGGGTTGATGTCCCAGCGCCAGTGCTAAGAGCCTTGCCTAGTTATAGAAGATGGCCACTTAAGCTCCATACTGTCCCATTACTAGGAGATTTCACTAGGGTCACTCTCATAGATTGCATGGAGTTTCCACTTCACCAGGTTTCCATATCCTCCCCCCAATGCCCCCAATTTTAGATGTTTCTCCAAGTACTATCTCCTGCCATCTCTCCCATACCCACCTGATCCCTCCTGTCCCCATCCCCACCTGCTCACAGTCTACTGGTAAACTCTATTCTCTTTTGTCTTTCCAGGGAGATCCATGCATCCCCCCTTGAGTCCTCCTTGTTACTTAGTCTCTCTTGGTCTCTGGATTATAGTATAATTATTCTTTACTTTAAAAGTAATATCCACTTATAAGTGAGGGCAAATCATGTTTGTCTTTCTGGGTCTAAGTTACCTCACTCTCAATGATTTTCTTTCTAGTTCCATCCATTTGCCTGCAAACTTCATAATGTTATTTTTTAATAGCTGAGTAATACTCCATTGTGTAATTGTATCACCTTTTTCTTTATCCATTCTTTGGTTGAGGGGCATCTAGGTTGTTTGCAGGTTCTGCCTGTTATAAATAAAGTTGCTACAAGCATAAATAAACAACTGTCTTTATAATATGATTGAGCATCTTTTGGCTATATGCCCAAGAGTGGGATAGCTAGATCTTGACATAGATTGACTCCTGATTTTCTGAGAAATTGCCATATTGATTTTCATAGTGACTGTACTAGTTTGCACTTCCAGCAGCAATGTAGGGGTATTGTTGGTTGTTTTCTTATTCTTTGTCTCTTTGGGAGCCTACCACCCAGCTTCCAAATAAATCACACATGGGGGCTTATTCTTAATTATGAATGCCTGGCCTTAGCTTGGCTTGTTACTTGCCAACTTTTCTTTTTCTTTTTTTTTTTTTTGTTTCATGTATTTTTGTTTTTATTTTATTTTATAATTTAATTTAATTTTATATATCAGCCCCCGATTCCCTTGTTCTCACTTCCCCCCTCATGCCTTCTCCCCCTCTGAGCCTTCTACCCCCTCCCCCCTGCCCACTCCCCATCCCATCTCCTCCAAGGTAAAGACTCCCCTGAGGATTGAATTCAACCTGGTAGATTCAGTCCAGGCAGGTCCAGTCCCCTCCTACCAGGTTGAGCCAAGCATCCCTGCATAAGCCCCAGGTTCCAAACAGCCAGCTCATGCACTGAGGACAGGTCCCGGACCCACAGCCTGGATGCCTCCCAAACAGATCAAGCTAATCAATTATCTCACTTATCCAGATGGCCTGATCCAGTTGGGGGCTCCTCAGCTTCATAGTTCATAGTTCCTGTGTTTCCATTCGTTTGGCTATTTGTCCTGTGCTTTTTCCAATCTTGGTCTCAACAATTCTCGCTCATACAAACCCTCCTTCTCTCTCACCAGTTGGACTCCCAGAGCTCAACCTGGGGCCTGGCCGTGGATCTCTGCATCTGGTTCCCTCAATCATTGGATGAGATTTCTAGCACAACAATTAGGGTGTTTGGCCATTCTATCACCAGAGGAGGTCAGTTCCGGCTGTCTCTTGACCATTGCCAGTAGTCTATTGTGGAGGTATCTTTGTGGATTTCTGTAGACCTCTCTAGCACTTTGCTTCTTCCTATTTTCAAGTGGTCTTCATTTATCATGGTCTCTTATTCCTTGTTCTCCCTTTCTGTTCTTGATCCAGCTGGGATCTCCTGCTCCCTTAAACTCTCTTTCCCTTGAAACTTGCCCTTCATTACCCCCACTCACGTCTAGGTTGTTCATGTAGATCTCATCCATTTCTCTGTCATTGGGGCATCCCTGTGTCTTTCTCAGGGTCCTGTTTTCTAGGTAGCCTCTCTGGAGTTGTGAGTAGCAGTCTAGTTATCTTTGTTTTACATTTAGTATCCTCCTATGACTGAGTACATACCATGTTTGTCTTTCTGAGTCTGGGTTACCTCACTCAGGATGATTTTTTTCTAGACCCATCCATTTGCCTGAAAACCTCATGATGTCATTGTTTTTCTCTGCTGAGCAGTATTCCATTATGTATATGTACCACATTTTATTTATCCATTCTTCAGTTGAAGGGCATCTAGGCTGTTTCCAGGTTCTGACTATTACAAACAATGCTGATATGAACATAGCTGAGCAAGTGCCCTTGTGGTATGATTGAGCATTCCTTGGGTATATGCCCAAGAGTGGTATAGCTGGATCTTGGGGGAAAGTTGAGTTCCAATTTTCTAAGAAAGCACCATATTGATTTCCAAAGTGGTTGTACAAGTTTGCATTCCCACCAGCAGGAGAGTTCCCCTAGCTCCACATCCTCTCCAGCATAAGCTGTCTTCAGTGTTTTTGATCTTAGCCATTCTGACAGGTGTAAGGTGGTATCTCAGAGTCATTTTGATTTGCATTTCCCTGATGATTAGGGATGTTGAGCAATTCCTTAAATGTCTTTCAGCCATTTGAGCTTCCTCTGTTGAGAATTCTCTGTTTAGTTCTATAGCCCATTTCTTAATTGGACTGTTGGGCATTTTGATGTCTAATTTCTTGAGTTCTTTATATATTCTGGTATCAGTCCTCTGTCAGATGTGGGATCGGTGAAGATCTTTTCCCATTCTGTAGGCTGTAGCCTTGCCTTGTTGACCATATCCTTTGCTCTACAAAAGCTTCTCAATTTCAAGAGGTCCCATTGATTGATTGTTTCTGTGCTACTGGTATTATACTTAGGAAGTGGTCTCCTATGCCAATGTGTTGAAGACTACTTCCTACTTTCTCTTCTAGCAGGTTCAGAGTAGCTGGATTTATGTTGAGGTCTTTGATCCACTTGGACTTAAATTTTGTGCACAGTGATAGATATGGATCTAATTTCAGCCTTCTACCACGTTGATATCCAGTTATGCCAGTACCATTTGTTGAAGATGCTTTCTTTTTTCCATTGTACAGTTTTGGTTTCTTTGTCAAAAATTATGTTCATAGGTGTGCAGATTAATGTCAGGGTCTTCAATTTCATCCACATGTCGGTTTTTATGCCAGTACCAAGCTGTTTTTATCACTGTAGCTCTATAGTAGAGCTTGAAGTCAGGGATCGTGATGCCTCCAGAGGTTGCTTTATTGTACAGGATTCTTTTGGCTATCCTGGGTTTTTTGTTTTTCCATATGAAGCTGAGTATTATTCTTTCCAGGTCTGTGAAGAATTGTATTGGTATTTTGATGGGGATTGCATTGAATCTGTAAATTGCTTTTGGTAAGATTGCCATTTTTACTATGTTAATCCTGCCTATCCATGAGCATGGGAGATCTTTCCATTTTCTGACATCTTCTTCAATTTCTTTTTTCAGGGACTTAAAGTTCTTGTCATATAGGCCCTTCACTTGCTTGGTTAGTGTTACCCCAAGGTATTTTATATCATTTGTGGCTATTGTAAAGGGTGATTTCCTTCCCAGCCTGTTTGTAAATTGTATATCAGAGGGCTACTGATTTTTTTTTGAGTTGATCTTGTATCCTGCTATGTTGCTGAAGGTATTTATAAGCTGTATCAGTTCCTTGGTTGAATCTTGGGGGTCACTCAAGTATACTATCATGTCATCTGCAAACAGGGAAAGCTTGACTTCTTCTTTTCCAGTTTGTATCCCCTTAATCTCCTTATGTTGTCTTATTGCTCTGCCTAGAACTTCAAGTACTATATTGAATAAGTATGGGGAGAGTGGACAGCCCTGCCTCATTTCTGATTTTAGTGGAATTGCTTTGTGTTTCTCTCCATTTAATTTGATGTTGGCTGTTGGCTTGCTGTAAATTGCCTTTATTATGTTTAGGTATGTTCCCTGTATTCCTGATCGCTCCAAGACCTTTATCATGAATGGGTGTTGGATTTTGTCAAATACATTTTCTACATCTAGTGAGATGATCATGTGGTTTTTTTCTTTGAGTTTGTTTATATGGTGTATTACATTGATGGACTTTCGTATGTTGAACCACCCTTGCATCCCTGGGATGAAGCCTACTTGATCATGGTGGATAATTGTTTTGATGTGTTCTTGGAGTCTGTTTGCCAGTATTTCATTGAGTATTTTTGCATCAATGTTCATGAGGGAGATTGGTCTGTAGTTCTCTCTCTTTGTTGCATCCTTGTTTGGTTTAGGAATCAGGGTAATTGTAGCCTCATAGAAGGAGTTTGGTATTGTTCCTTCTGTTTCTATTGTGTGGAACAATTTAAAGAGTATTGGTATTAACTCTTCTTTGAAGATCTGGTAGAATTCTGCGCTGAAACCATCTGGTCCTGGGCTTTTTTTTTTTTTTTTTTTTTGTTAGGAGACTTTTAATGACTGATTCTATTTCCTTAGGGTTTATTGGACTATTTAAATAGTTTATCTGGTCTTGATTACCTTAGGTATGTGCTACCTATCCAGAAAATTATCCATTTCTTTTATACTTATTTTCCACTTCCAGTTTTGTGGAGTAGAGGTTTTTGAAGTATGACTTGATGATTCTCTGGATTTCCTCATTGTCTGTTGTTACGTCTCCCTTTTCATTTCTGATTTTGTTAATTTGGATGCTCTCGCTCTGTCTTTTGGTTAGTTTGGATAAGGGCTTGTCTATCTTGTTGATTTTTCTCAAAGAACCAACTCTTTGTTTTATTAATTTTTTTGTATTGTTCCCTTTGTTTCTATTTTATTGATTTCAGCTCTGATTTTGATAATTTCTTGGCATCTATTCTTCCTGGTAGACTTTGATTCTTCTTGTTCTAGAGCTTTCACAGGTGCTGTTAAGTCACTAGTGTGAGATTTCTCCATATTCTTTATGTGGGCATTTAGTGCTATGAATTTCCCTCTTAGCACTGCTTTCATAGTGTCCCATAAGTATAGGTATGTGGTGTCTTCATTTTTGTTGATCTCTAGGAAGTCTTTAATTTCTTTCTTTATTTCTTCCTTAACCCATTGGTGATTCAGTTGAGCATTATTCAGTTTCCATGAGATTGTAGGTTTTCTGTAGTTTTTGTTGTCGTTGAAATCTAACTTTAAACCATGGTGGTCTGATAGAACGCAGGAGGTTATTCCAATTGTTTTGTGTCTGTTGAGATTTGCTTTGTGGCCAAGTATGTGGTCGATTTTAGAGAAGGTTCCATGGGGTGCTGAGAAGAAGGTATATTCTTTTTTGTTAGGATGGAATGTTCTCCAGATATTGATAAAGTCCATTTGAGTCATAACATCAGTTAAGCCCTTTATTTCTCTGTTAAGTTTCGATTTGGGAGATCTGTCCAGTGGTGAAAGTGGGGTGTTGATGTCTCCCACTATTAATGTGTGGGGTTTTATATGTGGTTTAAGCTTTAGTAATGTTTCTTTTACATCTGTGGGTGCCCTTGTGTTTGGGGCATAAATGTTCAGAATTGAAACTTCATCCTGGTGGATCTTTCCTGTGATGAGTATGTAATGCCCTTCTTGATCTCTTTTGATTGATTTTAGTTTGAAGACTATTTTGCTGGAAGACACCCACTTGCTTCTTAAGACCATTTGATTGGAAAGTCTTTTCCAAGTCTTTTATTCTTAGGTAGTATCTATCTTTGAATTTGAGGTTTGTTTCTTGTATGCAGCAGAAAGATGGGTCCTGCTTTCATATCCACTCTGTAAGCCTGTGTCTTTTTATAGGTGAATTAAGTCCATTGATATTAAGGGATATTAATGACCAGTGATTGTTCATTCCTGTTATTTTTTGGCTGTAGTGTGTGTGTGTACTTCTCTTCTTTGGGGTTTACTGCTGTGGCATTATCTATTGCCTGTATTTTCGAGGGTGTATCTGACTTCCTTAGGTTGGAATTTTCCTTCTAGTGCTTTCTGTAGGGCTGGTTTTGTGGATAAGTATTGTTTAAATCTGGCTTTGTCTTGGACTGTCTTCTTCACTCCATCTATGATGATTGAAAGTTTTGCTGGGTATATTTGTCTAGGCTGGCATCCATGGTCTCTTAGTGTCTGCATTACATCTGTCCAGGTCCTTCTGGCTTTCAAATTCTCCATTGAGAAATCGGGTGTTATTCTGATGGGTTTGCCTTTATCATTCACTTGGCCTTTTTCCTTTGCTGCTCTTAATATACTTTCTTTATTCTGTAGTTTGGTTGTTTAATTATTATGTGGCAAGGGGACTTTTTGGGGGTCTAGTCTGTTTAGTGTTCTATATATAAGCTTCTTGTATCTTCATAGGCATTTCCTTCTTTAAGTTGGGAAAGTTTTCTTCTATGATCTTGTTGAACATAATTTCTGTGCCTTTGAGTTGGTATTCTTCTCCTTCCTCTATCCCTATTATTCCTAGGTTTGGTCTTTTCATGGTGTCCCAAATTTCTTGGACATTCTGGGTCATGACTTTGTTGACTTTAGTGTTTTCTTTGATTAATGAATCTATTTCTTATACTGTATCTTCAATGCCAGAGATCCTCTCTTCCATCTCTTGCATTCTGTTGGTTATACTTGCATCTGAAGTTCCTGTTTGTTTACTTAGATTTACTATTTCCAGCATTCCCTCTGTTTGTGTCTTTTTCATCTTTTCTATTTCCCTTTTCAGGTCTTGGACTGTTTCCTTCATCTGTTTCATTGCTTTTTCATGATTTTCTTTCCAGAATTTATTGTTTTCTTCTGCTTTATTTGTCCTTTCCTCTAGTTTTTTTTTTTATAGTGTTCTTCCCATTTATTGTTTGTCTTTTCCTCAATTTCAGTTTTGATTTCTTCTATATTAGGCTCTAGTCTCTTCATGATGTTATTCATAAGGTTGCTTTCTTCTGCTTCCTCCATTTTGTGATGTTCATGTCTAGCTGTTGGAGGAGGGCTAGGTTCTGGTGATGCTGCGTTGCTCTTCATTTTGTTGTATGTATTTCTGCCTTGACGTCTGACCATCTCCTTGTGGATTTGTTCTTGGTCTTATCAGCGCTCTTGGTCCAGACAGAGCTGACAGATTCAGGAAGCCTCTCTCTGGTCCAAATGGAAGCTCTCTTGTCCAGATGGGGAGCTCCAGGTGGGATGGGAGCTGGGGGCTGGTCTCTAAGTCTCAGGAAGTGGCTGGAGTCTTGGGCAGATGGGCGTGCGGGAAGGAAATGTAGATTACAGGTTCTGCCGGGAATCTTGGAGAAGAGGAACCTTCCCAGTGGAGGTAGAGGGGATCCTGCTATGGCCAGAACCTGGGGCCAAGTTGGGCAGATCTTCCCCAGATAGCTGGTGCCCAGGGGATAGGACCTAGGGGCAAGCCTCTCTGGGTATGAACCCAGGCACTCACCTCTTCCAACTTTTCTTAACTTTAAATTATCCCATCTACATTTTGCCTCTGGACTTTTTCCTTTTCTATTCTTATATAACTTTTTGTTTGTTTGCTTCTTACTCCATGGCTAGCTGTGTGGCTGTGTGGCTGGCCTCTGATGATGTCCTCCTTTCTCTGGCTACATCTTCCTTCTTTTCAGATTTCTCCTTCTATTTATCCTTTTTTGTTTGTTTGTTTGTTTTGAGACAGATTTTCTCTGTGTAGTTTTGGTGCCTGTCCTGGATCTCATTCTGTAGACCAGGCTGGCCTCAAACTCACAGAGATCTGCCTAGCTCTGACTCCCAAGTGCTGGAATTAAAGGTGTGTGCCAGCATCACCTGGCTTTTTTGTTTGTTTGTTTGCTTTTTATTTTTTCTTTCTGTTTGTCAGTCCTACCTATCCTTTCTCCTGCCTTGCTATTGGCCATTCAGTTCTTTATTAGATCATTAGGTGTTTTAGACAGGCACAGCAACACAGCATCATAGAGTTAAACAAGTGCAACATTAACAAAAGTAACACACTTTAAAAAAATGTTCCCCAACAGAGGTGTGTCCCCTTTCCTTCATACCCTTATCAGAATGAGCTGTCACTTGTGTTTCTTATCTTAGCCATCTTGACTAGTATAAGATGGAATCTCCAAGTAGTTTTGATATTCATTTCCCTGATGGCTAGAGGTGTTGAACATTTCTTTAAGTGTTTCTCAGCCATTTCAGAACCTTCTGTTGGGAATTGTTTAGATCTGTACCCCATTTTCTAATTGGATTATTTGGTTTGTTAATGTCTAGATTCTTGAATTCTTTATGTGTTTTGGATATTAGCCCTCTGTAGGATGTGGAGTTGTTAAAAAAAAATCTTTCCCCATTCTGTAGGGTGCTATTTTGTCATATTGACAGTGTCCCTTGCCTTACAGAAGCTTTTCAGTTTCAGGAGATAGATCTCAGTGTCCATGCTACTGGTGTTCTATTCAGGAAGTTGCCTCATGTGTCATGTTTTCAAGGCTATTCTCTACTTTCTTTTCTGTCAGGATCAGTGTATCTGTTTTTATGTTGAGGTCTTTGATCCACTTGGATTTGAGTTTTGTGTAGTGTTATCGATATGGACCAATTTGCATATTTCTACATGTTGACATTCAGTTATACCAGCACCATTTGCTGAAGATGCTTTCTTTTTTATATTCTGCATTTGTGGTTCCTTTATAAAAAATCAGGTGTCCTTAGGGATGTGGATTTATATCTAGGTCTTCAATTCAATTTCACCGATCAGTCTGTCTGTTTTGTGTCAATACCTTGTGGTTTTTATTACTAAAGCTCTGTAGTACAGTTTGAAGTAGGGGATGATGATACTTCCAGATGTTCTCTTATTATATGGGACTGTTTTAGCTATCCTGGGTTTTTTGTTTTTCCATAGGAAGTTGAGAATTGTAATTTCAAGGTCTGTAAAGAATTGCATTGGAATTTTGATGGGGATTGCATGGAATCTGTAGGTTGCTTTTGTTAGGATGCCTGCCACCTCTCTTAAGACAATTAGGTAGCTTAGAACAAAGAGAAGTCTGTCTTCTATCCCAGTATATTCCTATCTTAGAGGACTGTTTTGATAGCAATGTGTAACCAGTTTATGGCTGTGAATATTCTCTACAATCACCTGTTTTCCCCCTGTTAGGGTTATGGTGGTTTAAAAGCACTACAATTTTCTTCTTATCCATCTCCTTCTCTAGATCATCAGTCAGGAGGAAGCCAGGTGCTATGGCATGATAGCTACCTGACAGAGACCCATAGGAGAGTTACCAAGGAAGGCCTCCTGCTGACAGCCATAAAAAGAAAGTGCAGAAGTGGGATTCTCCAGCTCCAGACGAGAGCTGCCCCACCTGCATGCTACCTCTACCTTCATGAGACACTATACTAAAGCTCAATGTGAAGCAGCCTACAATTCCTATCTGAAACTGATGGATCATGTTTGTTATTGTGAGACATTAAGCTTGCAGGTAATTTGTTACACAGCAGTAAATAACTCATATAGGCAGAAGGACAGAAGTCTTGCCTAGAAGTCAGTTTTTCCAAACCTGTACCCTGGAGAAGGCAGTGCCTATTTAATCAGAACATGAGGGCTGTGAACTTAGAAGAGCACTAGCACTGCTGGGCATGTCTCCCTACAAGTGTAGAAACATGTCCTCCATAGAAATAGCACAAATGATTACTAAGATTTTAATAGCTGTCTCACTCAGGAGGAAGGCTGGCAGATTAAGACATTATACATCCTCCATTTAGGGCTCCAGCTGTGAGAGTTTCTAAAAACCCAGATGTGAACCACACACTGGACCCTGTTTACTAGAAAATGGCTCATGAGGCACCGCACAAAGATGCCATCTATTGGAAGTTTATTTCTAGTCTTGTGCAATTATCTTACAATGCTCATTTATAGAGGTCAAAGAATGGGTAGTGGCCTTCAGATAAGGCCTGCACCATGCAGTCCTTGTAGATGACATAAGGCTGGAAGGCTTCTGTACCATGCAGGCAGCTCTCCAAAGAAAACTAGACTTGGGGAGAGGGTGCATGTGCAGAGTTCCCAAGATGGCAAGAAAAGGGAAAGTGTTGCATGATCCTATGCAACTTCCATGTCTCAAATCCCTTCCCAGTTGTGGGTCCAGGAGGAAGCGACTCACGTTCTTCTGACCACTCACACTTCCTCACTTCAGCTGGAGTCACAGTCCACAGGGTACCACCACCAGTGTGTGAAGAATCATGGGCCTTGATCACAAAGAATGATGCTCCAGGATACAGAGGTCCTGATCAAACTTCTTACACCAATGGCAGCACAAGTTAAGTTTTTCCAAGACCCTATGAAATGGAATTTGGAGTTTAATTTAAAAATATAACGGATACATTAATAAAGAAATAAAACTTGGAGATTCTAAGAATCCCCAAACATTGGAGACCCAGGTTATTCCTGAAACATTGACCATTACAAGAGGGTTGCACTCTAACCTATTTATATTATGTAGCAGAAAACAGAACCAAGTTGTGAAGATGACCTTTCTTTCTTTTTCCTAAAATCTTCACAAAATAGAGTCTTTCTGTGGTTCAAGAGAAAAACAAACATCTTTCTTTCCCAGCAATGGGGATCTGAATTCTTACTAAGAGGGCTTAGTATAGGATCCAAAACAACCAGAAACGCTGAGGACACCAGTGGCTATTCTTCTGTCTTAATCACAACTTAGCCAGTGTTGGTTCAAACTTCCAGAGTCTGACACTGGTCAGGTTAGTTTTTAGGCATAAGTACAGCACAATTTTGAGAAAAAAAAAATCCTGATAACAATTATCTCAATCCCCTGTGTACAATAAAGCTTAAGCAAGACGTAACTATATTGAAAACTCTTTTGCAAAGTATATGTGACCTCTTCCATAAAGATGAGCTCTATAGTTTGAGAGTTTAGGGGAGGATCTTGTGTGGTTTCTGTCATACAAATAGCATGAAGGTCACAAAACTTTAAAGTATATGGGACATCTTCCCTAAGGATGAGTTCTATTGACTGAGAAAAAAATCTAAAGATAATGGTCTAGGGAGAGAGAGACAGGGATAAACACTCTGGGGGAATTCAGGTGTCACATAGTCCTACAGGTAGCACAGATCACTAGGCTCTTAACAACATCCATTTCTAGCCTTCTGGGTGGAAAACACAGTACATCCCTTCTGTTGAAGAGACAAGCATGCGCGTTTAACAGATAAGCACCTGTTTTCCCTAGTGCTTATCTGTGAGCTCAATGACCTTGTACCCTCTACATTGCCTCATTACAAAGTTTTTAAAGAGAAAATAGTGGCTATTAATAGAATGCATTGTCTTTATGGCTAGTCCAATTAATATGATCAAGCATAAGAGAATAGCTAACAGAGGACCAAGGAAAGGGGAAAGCAATCTTTCTTTGAATGATAGCCATTTAAGAGTTACTTGAGAGATTTTGTTTATCTCTATTTCAAATATTTAATTTGTCCATCAATAGTATGAGAAAAAAAAAACTGGCACATTATAGCAATACATGGCAGGAAATTGTTAACAACCAAGATTATGCTTAAGCAACAAATAATCTATAGTAGCTCTATTTTGTAAAACTGTGGTCTTTGATTCATCATCTATTTATTAATTTCCCTAATATTTTTGCTATACTGTCAATAGTTTTACTAATTATAAAGGCCATCTTTGAGACCTCTCTTTGTATTCTAGTAACCATTCCTGGGATAGGTAATAAAAGAGACACTGTGGCTATAATCATTACAGGACACAATAGATGTAAAAAATCATCACAATTTTGGGGGAGAACTCTCTTAATTTTATTGATCGACTGCAAAGATTTACTGGAAAAAATGGGTGTAATATAGCCTATCCCACATAAACCTCTATAACCTACAAGAAGGGCAGTAAAAATAGAATTTTCACCAAAAAAGGTCCATCTTAAAGGTACCCAGAGGGAAGGGTATGATTAGAGATAGAACTGCAGTAAGGAGGGATATAAGTACATTTTAAAACATAAACAATGTGATAGAAAAACATCATCAACAGGAATATCAGGGGAAGCCCTATGAACAGGGTGCAGGGGGATTCTACTTTGTCTCTTGTTATTTGTGCATTGTGCATATGAGTGACTCTTCAGCCATATAAATTTCTTTCTTTTCTTTAATTTTAAATTTAAGCTTTAGTTTGAAGATGTAAGTTGGGACATACTTTTTTAACAACATAAATTATAAGATAAAATAAAAGCCTTCATATCAAATTTGGACAAGGCAAACCAATAGAAGGAAAAGAGCCCCAATAGAGGGCACCTAATCATTCATGCAGTCAGAAGTTCCACAAAAACACTAAACTGAAAGCTCTAATACATATGCAGAGGACCTGGTGCAGACCCATGTAGGCCCTGTACTTGCTATTTCAGTCTGTGTGAGTTCTTACAAGCTTTGCTCAGTTGATTTTGAGGGCCTTGTTCACCTGGTGTCCTCCATCCCCACTGGGTCCCACTCTCCTTCTGCTTCCCCTTCTACAGGGTTCCCTGAGCTCTGAGAGGAAGCATTAGATGGAGAAATACCATTTAAAGCTGTGTAGAAGCCAAAAATTTAAGGCCAGCCAGGGCAACATAACTATCTTTTCCCCACCTTCATAAATGAACTAAACAAACAAACAAACAAACAACCCTAACTAAGTCTTCATTGAAATTGCTTAAACAATGCTGAAAGGGAAGCAACTCTACACCATGTGTGTCATAAAACTTTGCTTTACCTTAATTACACTTTCATTTTATTAATTA
The DNA here is from genome assembly GCF_004664715.2 of Peromyscus leucopus. Classification (NCBI taxonomy): domain Eukaryota; kingdom Metazoa; phylum Chordata; class Mammalia; order Rodentia; family Cricetidae; genus Peromyscus; species Peromyscus leucopus. Next base: position 2,748,560 of record NC_051076.1, on the reverse strand, counting down.
CCAAAGAGATTCTGCTATAGTTTGGATCTTAAATGCCCCCCAAGAACCCACGTATGAAAGCTAGTTTACCAGAATGGTGTTACTGGGTAGTAGTGGAAAACTTTAAGAGGTAACATTTAGTAGGAGGTCACTGGGGTATGTCCTTAAAGGGGATTTTGAGACCCCAGACTATTCCATTTCCTCTCTTTTGCTTCCCTGCCATAAGGTGAACAGCTCTGCTCTACCATAGTACTCCCTATGGTGATGTGCTGCTGCACCACACATGATCAGTGAAGTAAAAAAAAAAACAGATCATGAACTGAAACCTGTGAAACTGTGAGCAAAAGGAACCTTTTTCCTTTATAAGCTGAATGCTTTAGGTATTTATTACAGCAACAGATGGATATCTAACAAATGCTCCCCACAAGAAAATGTCCTTTTCTGCCCTTTTCCTAGATGTATCTTTTTTTTTCCTTTTTCTATATCTCATGTTATTTCTCCCTAATTTTGCTTTCATAGTTACTATGATCATATTTTTTGGAAGTCTACCCCCTGTAATGTAAACTAACTCCTCCCCCCAGTTGAGTTCTTCTTTGTATTAACTTGATCTCTGCAGCCATCATTGAGATTGGAGCTCCATGGTCAATGCAGACCATTTCTTTCTGTGCTGGTTGCTGTCTTGTCACCTTGATACCAGTTAGTCATTTGGGAAGAGGGAATCTCAATTGAGACAATGCTTTCCTCAGACTGGCCTGCCAGCAAGCCTGTGGTGCATTTCCTGGAATGATGGATGAAGTAGAAAGGTATTATACAGACTGAGCAGGTTGTATTTATGTGATTAGGCATATATATATATATATATATATATATATATATATATATATACATATATACATATATATATATATATCTGTATTAACATTTAATGAAAAGAGAGGCCATTAATTTGAATGAGAGCAAGGAGGGGTGCATGGAACAGTTTGGAGGGAGAAAAGGGGAAGGGAAAATGATACAATTATAATCTAAAGAGATAAAACAAACAATTTAGAAAAGAAGTCAGCTGAGCAATCGATGAAGAGCAAGCCAGAAAGCAAGACTTCTCCCTGGCCTTTGCATCAGCTGGTACCTCCAGGTTCCTGCCCTGAGGTTCTGTTCTGACTTCTCTCAGTGAAAAAGTGTGGTATGGAACTGTGAACTGAAATAAACCCTTTCTCCCCAAATTGCTGATGGTCATGGTGTTCTATCACAGCAATAGAAAGATTAAGATGCCAGCAAGGCTGGTGGGTGGTGGCTCACGCCTTTAATCCCAGCACTTGGGATGCAGAGCCAGGCAGGTCTCTATGAGTTTGAGGCCAGCTTGGGCTACAGAGTGAGTTCCAGCAGGTATGTGTGATAAGTATGTAAAACTATTACTTTTGTTGTTTTTGAAATTTATTTTGTAAACTGTTTTGCCTCACTGTGTTCAGCACTCTGATGTACAACAGCTAGCAAAAACAAAGCACAAAGATATTAAAGATGTTGCTATCCCAAGGATATCTAGGAACATATAGTTATGGGAAGCCTCAGACATGTTCATAAGCTTGTGATTCTAAACCACAATGCTGTGAAATATCCCAAGTAGACTACTGACTCCAGATGAGAATATGACTTTTTGTTGTCTCTGAGGATATAATTTGTCATTTTGTTGTCAGTTGGTGGAATCAGACTGAGAAGGTCTAGACTGAGAAACTTGGTTTAAAACACAGTATTAGTTGTTGTATGCAAATGAAATAGGGGAGATGTAGTGACAGGCTGGGGTCAACTCAGGTGTCTATTGCAGTGAGTCATAGGAGAATTTTACTCTGTGCACATATAAGAATAGGCAGGCAGACATCAGTTCTAGCATGAATAATTAAATCGTGCTGAGTGGAGTCCATATGAAGACTGTAACAGCAATGCAGTATAAGCTGTTATCCTGGAGCACTGACTAGTTTGTAACAATGGATGGCTTGCTTAGTGTTGTTTTGAGACTTTTAGTCTCTTCAAGTGAGACCATTCTTAATTCTAGTATTCCTAAGTTAACAGTAAAATATTTAGAATGACAAAACAGGGAATTGAAGACTGATATGGAAATTAGTATGGTTCTATTGAATTGTGAGGAAGTGAAAGCTATAAAGAGTCTGGTATATCTGAAACAAACACAAAATGCCCTGGGCAATAGATACAAGACTGCAGGTTTGGTCTTTAATTATCAGAAATAGTAAAGTCAGTAGGTTTCCCAGTGGACTTTCTTACATGCACACATATAGACAATCTCTATTTGTTGTTAGTCCATCTTCAAGTGGTAGCACCAGTACTTCGAGCTCAAGTCTACCTCAGTCCAACACACGAAAGCTTCCTGTTCAAGGCACTGCTTGACTGTCACATGTATCTTATCTTTGTGGCAGAACAGACCCATGCATAGGAATGTTTTTTTTTTAACTATTCCTGTTTATTCCAATACCTGCAACATTAAGATATTTTTTGAACAACTGTTTCAGTAGGGAAAATTTCATAAAATTGAGTTTGTTTTCATTGATTTCATACCTAGGAACACTCGGAGAGTTTCTTCCAATCATCCTAAAATGTCTAAGAGCAGCAGATAAGGCGGTAGCAGCCCCGTGCTTGTTCCCCAAGAGCAGTGTCCAAGTGAGAGCTGTTCTGACCAAAGGGCCACTGCTACTCTATGTCAGCGCACTTGTCTGATTTTGTGGCTGGTACAACAACAAAGGCTATTCCTCTGCTTATTTCTCACACACTTAGCTCCTTTCCATACACTTTCATTGTCCCTTCTGTGTGTTTTCTCGGATGATATTCTAGAGGCACAAATTTACGTATTTATACGTGTGTAGAGAGATGGCTCTTTGTCATATTTTAACATTCCTTTAGCTTTTCTTTTGTGCAAGAAGTTAAAGGAAGCTTCCTTAAAACTAATGAACTATCCACACAGTAAGAGACTCTGTTATTGTTTTCTAATTGGAGGCAAAAATATACCAGAATGTTCCTAAATTTAACTACCATCATCTTTGGCTCCTCATAGTGGGCAAATACATAAATAAAACATCTATCCAGGGTGCATCATAGTATATGTGTCATTGGAGGGCAAAGAAATGCACTGACTTTCTAGTATGAAGTAAACCCCAATTCAGCATCAGATACATGACTGATCTTACTCAGATGATAACACAAGAGATGCTTCTCTATCCAAAAGAGAGATCTTCAAAATTTGTTCAGTAAAAATGCTCCTTTTTTCAAAATTAATTTAAGCCAAAGTTGCAGAAGTTTCAACACACAGAGCATTGCTGCTCTAATTAAGAAAGAGAGTATCACTGGATGGTGGTAGAGCAAGCCTTTAATTTCAGCACTCAGGAAGCAGAGGTAGGTGAATCTCAAGGAATTCAAAACCAGCCTACAAAGTGAGTTCAAGGGCAGCCAGCACTATACAGAGAAACTCTGTTTCAAAACCCCACTACCCCCTAAAACAAAAACAAAGACAGAAAAAGAGTATCATCTGCCTCTCCTGTGGTCCCTTTTCCTTCTATAGGGCACTGAGTCTCTGATAAAGTAGCACTTACTAAAAAGCTGGAAACCTCAGGTGGTGATGTTGTCTCACTATTACCCTGTGTGCATTATCTCCTCTCTCCTTTCCTCATATTCATTCAACACTGTCCACATGAGGACTCCTGTGAGTTTTTGTAGTTCCCTGTGTAAATGTCCCATTGATGCTATTGAACTGACACATTACAGCATGACTGACTATAAATGAACTATGGGGCCATATAAAAGAGATGAATATGATGTGAAGCATGCTGTGAAGGTGAAAACTATGTGCCAATAGGAAAAACTAGTTGCTAAACTGGTTAGGAAGACAGTAACTAGTCAGCTGAGTAGAAGGCCCTGTTCACAAAAGCAACAGCCAGCTAGGAAAGATCTCTATGATGTCAGTAGCATTGGCCCTTTCTGCAAGGATGAGTTAGGACTTGAGAGCAAGTTAGGAATATAGGAGGCTCTTGTTGGTGGGAAGAAGTGGAGAAGAGAATTAGTAAGACTTTTCTGTATTCAGGAAGCAGAGAATATGGCAGGAAGGAAGGGGTGTATTGTGAGGAATGAGAAGTATTCATGAATGCATACACTGGGACAAAGCTGTAGATGACATTTGGAATCAGGCCACACAGGTGTGATTTCTCAGTGGGTAACTGTCACCTGCAGCTAACTAAGAGAGTGATGTGGTGAGAGTGGTCACTTAAGTTCCTTAGGAAAAGAGTAGCAGGATTCAAGTCATAGTCTAAGAATATTAGTTCGGCAATATTTTGCTGACAAAAGAGAGTTGCTGGAGGGCTGTTTTAATTATGAATGAGCTCTCTTCTCTCCTGCTGATAAGGAGATGTACATGCCTACACTCAAATTCACAAACTCCCACATAATTTACAGCAAATGCTGACATCAGCCACATAGCCCTTCTTATATAGATGACAGCAATTCAATGCCAGATTTTAAACAACTTCATATGTTTGCAAACAAGTAAATTTGAAAAGAAAATGCAACAAAGCAGAATATTATCAGCATTGTATCACATCAATAATAACCTTTTAGCTATTTTCAAACTTTATTTGTATACTCAATTACTGGTATTTTATTAACTTCATTAAAAAATTTGCATATGAGTGGCTAGTGTCTGGTTGTTTTTCTTAGCAGTGGCAGGGGTGTTGTTATATGTAGATTCATGTGCATTTCTAAATTGCAAATCCAATTCACTCTTTTTAGCTTTAGAATTTGACTTGAGAATATTCCTTTCCAGCATAAGGGGCTGAATACAGATGAACAGTAAGTAAATATCATGAATCATAGAGCTCTTATACCTTATTTCTAATGGGTCTAATTCCTATTCCTTGTTTTGAATAAGTCTAATTTCTAATGGAAATGTTACCCCTTTGCTTACTAGCATCTGGTGCATGCTGCTAGGAGAAGGGCAGAACTGATTCTGGCTGTTTGGTAGAATCAGCATCAGTGATGGATTAACATCACCTTATCATGTCTTTCCACTAATTTTTGCCCTTTCGGTTTTGTATTTGGGGCTCATCTGCTTTATTGCCACCTTAATTTGGAAAAGAAGGAATCATATTAAAGGAACAATGGAGTCAACAAGTCTAATATATGATTCAGACAAATTCCTAAAGTATTTTTCTCTAAAGCAGAATTTGCACATAGAGATTCACATTCATTAGTGAAAGGCACAGCATGTCAAGCCAGCTGCAGGTTTAATAGAGAGGTCAGAACCTTTTCTCTCTGTCATTGCTACTGAAGACATCATTAGAGCTACAGTAAAATAAGAGAATGTCACAGAATGTCAGCCTAGTCATAGTGCAACTGTTCTTTTTTCATTAGTGACTCAGCTGGTTGCTATGGAAACACCACTCTAATATCAGGGATGCTAGAGCTGATGCTTCTCCACCTCTATTTTCAGTTAGCATAAATTGAGCCCCCACCTCATGGGTTCCTGCCATGATATTTATATCTGGGTCATGATAATAAAGCCATTTAGAAATATGTCTGTTGAAATTCTATCCAGGCAGAGAGGCTTCCCACTAAAAGGAAGGAAAATATGAGATCTCTGGGTTGATTTTAGAACCAATTACCCTGTGGGAGGCAGGTATTCCCTTCAGCCCTGTCTCCTGGGGAGACTGCAGTCCTCACGGGGACTTGTTCTCCAGTTTCCGTCCTGGCCCCTGAGAACATATGTAGGGTTTTCAGCGCCCCCTCCATGATAAGATCCAACAGATGTCCGTTTATTTATATCCTTCCTCTGGATGAACTCAGTTTCACCTCATTTATTTACTTATGCATTGAGTTGCAGAGAGATGACAGTGAGCCAAATATCATGCTAAATAGCAGGTTTAGAGGCTATCTTGAACTCCAGCCATTCACAGTCTAACTAGGGACTGACCCAGGATAAACTCTTCAGGAATAGATTCTTATATATACTTTGTGATGCTTTTTAAAAAAATACTTTTGTTCTGGGGATGGAACACAGGCCTGTGTGTATACAGGGCGAGTACTCTTACTGAGTTATATCCCCAACCCTATGTGATACTTTTCCAAGTTTTATTCACTATCATTGACAATTATGTATTTTCCAGATAAAATGTAAAGCTCTGACACATGTACATATTGTTGAAGTATCACATTGTCTTAGTTAAGGTTTTTATTGCTGTAAAGAGACACCATGACCATGACAACTCTTATAAGGAAAATATTTAATTGAAGGGAGCTTGCTTATAGTTTCAGAGGTTTGGTCCATTATCATCATGGTGGGGAGTATGGTGGCTGAGTGTATGGTGGCATGCAGGCAGACATGGTGTTAAGAGGTAACTGAGAGTTCCACATCTTGCAGGCAACAGAAATTGAACTGAGACACTGGGCAGTACCCTGAGCATAGGAAACCTCAAAGTCCACCCCCATAATTACACACTTCCTATAACAAGGCCATACCCACTCCAACAAAGCCACACCTCCTAATAGAGCCACTCTCTATAAGATTATGGGAGCCAATTACCATTCAAACTACCACACAAATTATCTAATTATCATATATCAACTCTAATATCAGCTCATTGTAGCAGTGCTTAAAATTCTATATGATGCATGTTTTAGTTACGGCTTGACAATATTTTTAAAGTTGAGAAGAAGAGGGTAACTGACTCTATTGTCTGGTACACTTCCAAATCAGGAATACCATAAACTCAAAGTGTTGAAAATTTCCAGGATTTACAACTGGGGCCAAAGGACATTTACTTCTTAAAAAAGTATTAATGCAAAGCATTTCTAATGCAACTAGGATGGTATTCATTTTAAAATGAGAGAAAAACTGCAAGACCAAGTTAAGAGGCTCATTTTGGAAAACTGTTCTGGAATCAAAGCAAGCCTGAATGAAGAAAGCAATTGGACAATATCATTTTCTGTTAAACTTTCCCCTAGAAATGATATAACATTAGAGGCAAAGCAAACAGTGAAATATTACTAAACAAAATGCTGTGTTTGTCTTACAGTGTGGGATATGAAAAGAGTCTTTGCAGCACCTATTTCCTATACAGCAAAGCTAATTTATGACACTGTAGGATTAATAAACATTATCTCTTTCCTGCATATCAATCATTTCTTATAAGCAAAGATAAATAAAGCTATTGCATAGAGGACATGGTTGTTTATTAAGTATATTAGGGCCTCCACAGTGACCCAAATGATATTTATAATGAGCCAGGGAAAGTCCCTTCCTCCTTCTCCTGTGTCACTACATAGCCCAGAAACTCAGGCAGCACCTTCTTTGATGAATGATGAATGTCCTGCAGTCTGCTGGTGACAGTCTTATACACATGGTCAGAGAAATATAAAGAACATACATGTCACAGACTCTCCATATACTGAGATCTGAGGTGGCTGGGTGTCTTCATTGATGTCCCCTGCCCAGATCTTTGATCAGTCATGGATGCTCTTTGAAAATGTTTTCCTTTAAAATCCTAGCAGCAGTTGAATCTAGTAACTGCAGTAGTTAACAACCAAGCAAGCTGGACCTTTATAAAATATTTTTGTGAAGCATGCTTTCATGTTTTCATAAGTAATACATATGATATGATATAAACTATATCTAAATGAAGACACAGTGACAACTGTATCTCACTGCTAGTCAATGGTTTGGAAAGCTATTGAAGGGAGCTACTACTACAAAGGAGTACAGAGGAAGGAGAGTTTTTCACATCTTCTTCCAGATAATCCCAATCTTAGGGAAATCATAGAATATGATGCAAGCTTTATGCTTTCTGATTTCATTTTACTTAAAATACTTGTTGGATATGCAGAAACTGAAAATATCTTTTCTTCTTTCTACCCCAGGTTCATGGCTGGGGCCTCTGTGACATGAGACTGACTAACAATAATACATTATACAAGCAGATTTAACGCAATCTTCAGGAGTGGTGGGAGCTACCGTAAGGGACAGGAGATCAGACCAATGGTGGTAACTAGGCTAAAAGAGTGCTAGCTGGGGCTTCTTTGTCCAGGTTTTCTTGGCATTCTATGTCTTTGGAAACAAGGAGGCTATTTCTGCACATAAAAAAGACACTTTTCCTTCAGGGGGTTGAGAGAATCTTCCCCACCCTATTTGATGTGCTTCGGGGAAAGGTTCCGGAGAACAACAGAGAACTTCTTTGACTATATTCTCAAGTTTCTTCAACTTAAAATATATTCAGGTAGCCAGGTGGTGATGGTGCATGCCTTTAATCCCAGCACTCAGTAGGCAGAGCCAGGCGGATCTCTGTGAGTTCGAGGCCAGCCTGGTCTACAGAGCGAGATCCAGGAAAGGCACCAAAACTACACAGAGAAACCCTGTCTTGAAAAAAAAATACATATATATATATAAAATTTGGGGTAGTATGTCCTTAACCCTATAAAACCTTATTCCACATTCCAAATGAGCTGCTTCAGATTTCTTAATGAACCACACTCTATTACATGCAATGACAGTATAATATACACTCAAGCAACCCTAGCTCCCTGTTGAAAGCAGCACCCACTTTTATGCTATCAAAGAAAATCCTTGTTTATGTTATTGTACACCTAGGCAACACATTTACAGTAAAATTTTTAGAAGTATAAATTATGGATGAACTAGTATATATACATGAAATTTTGATAATTTTTCAAAAACTACTTTTGATTAAGGTTGTATCATCTTTTACTACCACATAATATATATGATATTTCTTGTTTTCCCACATCCTTATTATAATTTGCTTCAACTTCTTTCTGCTCAATACTATTGAAGAGACAAAAATGTTTGTTTCATTATAGCATGTATTTGTCTTTCCCTTGTTGAAAGTTAAATTGAGAATTTTCAACACATTTGGCTAACTAGACCTCTAATCTTGTACTCAGGAGACTGAGGCAGGGGGGATTCAAAAATTGAAGCCAGCCTGAGCTACAAAATGAGATTCTCAAAAATTAAAAGACATGTATGTGTGTGCCTGGCTGTGGTGGTGCATGCCTTGAACTTCAGCACTCAGTAGGCAGAGGCAGGTGGATCTCTGTGAGTTCAAGGTCAGCCTAGTCTAGAGAGTCAGTTCCAGAACAGGCAGAGCTGCAACACAGAGAAACCCTGTCTCAAAAAACAAACAACAACAAAAAAGACATTTGTGTTCATTTTCATAATTAAATATTTGTTCATATTTATACATACATTTTTGATAGGGTTCATATATCAGATATCCCGGTATATCAGATGTTTATATTATGATTCATAACAGTATCAAAATTATAGTTATGAAGTAGCAACAAAAATAATTTTATGATTGGGGTCACCACAACATGAGGAGTTGTATTAAAGGGCCGCAGCACCAGGAAGGCTGAGAACCACTGATCTAGACAATAACAAAAATGTCTAGCTGGAGTTGTCACAATCCTAACTTGAGTCACCACTGTGTGGAGTCATAGCCTCCTCTCAGTTTCAGTCCTATGTCAATTCATACACCCTTTGTCTCTTTTTATTTTAATTTTGTTTTTAGCTAGCACACAAAGTAGTGTTTCATTATATTTTCATAAATGTATATCATTGTATATTTCATGATGTGCTCTCCTTACCCCCATTTCACTTTTAGTGGCTTCTTTTCTCCGCTCAAATAGTCTCCTTTGTTTTCACATACATATAAAATGTGGTTCTCACTGTATCAGTGAATATTAGAAATCTATAATGTGAATCTTTCTTTACCCTTTCCCAGTGGACTTAGAGTGATCACTTGCTGGATAAGAGGATACATTCAAACCTTTGGGGAATTACTAGATACTGACTATACAACTATGGAATGTTTGGGAACTTAAAACCCCACCATGGTCCCTCAGTCAATTGTGGGGGTTTGTAGTTCCAGATAATACAGTCTTACTTCAAATCACTATGGACCAAACTGATTTAGGAACCTATCTTTGATTTATTTTCCCATTTTTTAATGTAAAATTGAAATATATTTGGCAACTATCATAATTCCTATATTGATTCAAAACCATTAATAGGAATAGTAATGAAATAATAGAAAATATTAATAGTCCTATCACCAAAGAAGACTTGGCAAGAAAAAAGAGCACATGAAAAGACACACAAATCACTTGTCATTAAAAGGTAGAAACTTCAAACAAGCACTCTGTACCTACTATAACCCTATTGTAATAGAGAAACTCAGGAGTTGACAGTGACAAATACGGGAGAGATTATAGAGCATATGAATTCTCATTGCTATGTGCTGCAAGCTGCAGGAAAATTTAATAGATCAGCTACTATCACAAAAGCTACTACTTGGAAAAGCCAAGGACTTCTTCAAAGTTCAAGCCATGGTGATATTTTATCTTGGTGATATTTTAGCTTTTGTATATATATTGGCCGATTTCCACAATGATTTTCTTGTATGTTATGTGTGGTTCCAGAACTTCTAACAGTGTATTTGTCTAAAATCAAGCATCCAAGGCCAAATGATCTCTTGAACTAAGGTAATACCCTTATGGAAACAACACCTGTCTCCTAGGTCAGGCAGATAGCTTTATTTCTTGTGCAATTTAAGGTAAGACCCTCCTTTCTTATACAGCCTTACTAACATTATAGACTCCAGACTTCTTATCTAACCATTTCTAGGAATGTAGTTTGAACACACAAATTCCCCTTTTCCGATATACTAACTGATCATTAGCTCTCAGTTGACCTTCTCCTTTACCACTTCCCTTTTGGATTATAAAAGAAAGTCTGACAGTGACTGCCTGAGAAAATTCCTACCTGCCTTTATGACCCTGCAGGAATTCAAGCCTGGTGATCTGGCTGGAGGGGGAGGATTGCTATTGCTTGGGTTTATAACTGAATACCCTAGAGAATTTGAGAAGGAAGAACTGGTGGGTACAAAGGAGATTCAGAGGAAGAATTTGAGAGATTTGACTTGAGAATGAGACAGAAAGGAGAAAAGAGAATTGAAGAAATAGATGGGTAAGAACTGGAGAAGAACTAAATTGAAGGGCGAGAAGAGAGTACTAGAGGAACAAGATAGAGGATGAAGGAGAGCCAGATGGAAAAGAACAAGATGAGGAAGAACAAGATGATAAATAAGGAGATGAGAGAAGAGCTAAAATGGGAAAGAACTAGATGGATGAGAACCTAGATGGGGCAGAACTAATATGAGAGAATTAAGATAGAACTTAGAGAGGACAGCAGATAAATGTAGAGAGAAATCAGGCAAGGAAGGAACTAGGCATGAGAGCAGAATAGAAACTGTGTAGAGAGAGAATTGACACAAAATAATAAAATGTATGAACTAAGGAGTTTTGTGTACATAGATTCATGTCCTATCTTCAAAGATTAAGTTATTAGTTGGTTGTAGATTCTTCCTGGACCCTGGGAGGGACAATCGAGGGGCTGGACCCCCATAGTCCCTGATAGCTATGAGGATGCAAAATGTCACGGCCACCTTGAAAGACAGTCAACAGTTTCTCATACTATTAAACATAGATTCACTTTGACTAGTGACTCCCCAGTTGTCTACCTAGATCTTTACACAACTGAATTTCAAACATACAAACAAAATATGCACATGGTTCTTTATAACAAATTTATTCTTAATTGTCCTAAAGTGGACCACCAAAAGTGTCCCTCAGTAGAGGAGCTGATAAACTCAGGTGCATGGACAGAACTATATGTTATGTATAACTCAGAGCTGACCTTCCAACCTAAGAAATCACACAGAAGAATCTTAATTAGTATTTCTAAGTGAGACAAACCAGCCTGAAATGACCACATCCTGTAAGATTCCAATCATTTGTCATTCTGAAAAAAAAAAAAAAGATAAAATCTCATTTGTGACCATGGATTTGGAAGAAAGAGTAGAGTGAATAATTGATGCAAGAGAGGGTTCTTGGGGCAGTGAGATAGTTTTGGAAAAAATAAAATGATAGACACTTCAGATTTTGTGTTTGTCAGAACCTATAGAGATTTACAACACCAAGACCAAATCTTAGGGAGGACAAGGACAAAGCACAGAAGTGTGTTGCACATGTATGCCACATTGCTTCCTCTGATGAAGAAAGGGCTAGGTGAGAAGCTAAATATCCTTAAAAATGGAGTTTTAAACTGAAAGCAATAAAGCCTTTGACAAAGTGTGACAGCAAATGATTTTTATTCAACCTGAGCACAGATTAACAATTCCAGAGTGGCTATGCACATATACTGTCTTTCAAATGAAAAAGAATTAGAGAATTTTGAATTGACCCAGAAATTTACAAACAACATAGGCTATTGCCAATGTTCCTAGTTGCCTACTATAACTATATGATAAAACCCTAGTGTTAAGGACACCACACACTTTGGTTGCAGGACATAGAGAAACCAATTTCAAAATAATCAGGAACTTCCTTACCACTGGTTATCTTTCATAGTTCTGTTGGTGCTATGCAAGCTGTTGTGTCAGGAAAAAAGTAACCAGTGGTCATAACCAGCATTGGACTTCCTGCTGCCAGGCAAGATGTGCCATGGTGAAATAGCAGCACTGCTACTGCTGTTATGATAGGGTAACTAAACACTTTCTGACTGAATATGAGGCCTGTTCCACAGAAGTAATTTATTCCTGGAATTTAATAATTGTCAAAACCATTGGTTATGGTGGTCCTAGGTCCTAGGATAGAACCTGCTATTCTTATTATTATTGGCTTCTAAATACACACACACACACACACACACACACACACACACACACTACCCCCATCAAGACTTAGTAAACATGTTGCAGGGCTCTGTGAAATGCTGTCTTCTGGAAATGGTATTGCTACTGCATTCATGAACTCACAGCAGCTGTTGAGCACCAGACCTGCTTAAGATCATAGTAGCCAAAATTCTGGCATAGACAGGTAAGTGTTTTCCAGGTCCCAGCAATGTGTAAATTCTCAAAGAATAAAAAGTTATAATAAAAAAAGAAAAGAGAATGTAATCATGTCAAGAATGGTGCAGTTAGCAATGAATTAGAGGTGAAGATGAAAGAAATCACTTAATTTAACATAAATATGTCTAATTTCAAATAAAATAGAACTATAAATACAAGTGCATACTACTATGCAAGAATATATTTCATTACTATATTAGGTCAAAGGGAATAAAGTGAAATCCAATTAGCAACACAAAGGACCAGTACCCAGATCTTGGTTTCTAATTTCATTCCCAATAAAAGGCAAACAAATCTCCTTAAAGAAGTGATTGTTTCTAGAAAGGAGAGAGGTGCAAAGTGAGCAAAGGAACTTCTAGTAAGAGAAATAAGATATTCAAAAATAAAACAGCCACACTGCTATATGTTCTAGGGCACAGAAGCCAACTAAAATAGTACCTAGTGGCCAAAGTTAGGATAGTCTAAATCTATCATTGTATCATAATAAACTATATAATATTTATGAGGTCATAATGATAATTTTAAAGTTAATGATAGAGAAGGGATACTTTTTTGTTTACAGAATTCAAGTAAATTATATTGATAGTCTGTCTTAAAAGAAATGATATATTCTGTGATTCCTGACAATAAGCATTATTTGGCAAATTTGAAAACAATGTGTAGTCTTAAAATGTAAAGGCCTACAAACATTCTATCAGTAGACCGAGCTCAACATCATCAGTGATAGAACATGTTGGTAGCACACATGTCCTTGATGTGATGTGACCCACATGCCACTCCACCTCTGTGATCTTTCTCCCGAAAGTCCAAAACCCTGGTGCAACCATGACAAACATACCCAAGAACTTCCAATAGAAGAGTGTACTATGATACAACTGACCAATTCTGCTAGAAAATTTCAAGGCCATCAAAGCCAAGGAAAGCATCAGGAACTGTGACAGCTAAGAGAAGCTTTTAGAAGACTGAATACTGAAAGTCATGTGGTATTATGCATGGGATGAAATATGACTTTAAGTAAAACTGGAAGAAATCAGAATGTACTGAATTTTAACTGCATATACATTATTTTTAGTTAATAATGGTTCATTAATTATAATAAATGTACCATATTCATATAACATGTTGGTAACATACAGTGTTAATGTGGAGAAACATTTCTTTGTAAATCTAGAGATGCATAAAAATAAAATCATTAATGAATATTATATGGAGATAAAAAAGGTAAACCAAACAATTTTCCAGACATTCCAATCTGAAAGATTCCATGTGGTGATATTTTGTTTGTGCTCTAACAAATAAAGCTTGCCTGGAGACCAGAGTTTGGAGCTAGCCACTAGAGGCCAGGCAGTGGTAGCACACATCTGTAATCCCAGCATCTGATGCTTTGATCTCAGTTCTTTGGAGGTACATGCCTTTAATTCTAGCACTTGGGAGGAGAAAACAGGAAGTGATATGGCTGAGTGGAGAGACAGAATGATAAGGTGGGTTGGAGACAGAAGCTTGCCCCTTTTGGTCTGAGGATTTGGCAGAGGTAAGAAGTCTCTTCAGTGGTTGGCTCCTTTACTTCTCTGATCTTTCAGCATTTACCCTGATATCTGACTCTGGGTTTTTATTAAGACCAATTAGAATTCGTGCTACAATTCCATCCACAGTAGACATAGAAAACAAGAAAAGTTAAAGTAGATCCTCCAGGCAGGAGAAAGCTGACAGGTGGACATCTAGATATTCACACAGCATTAAACAGCACTGATAATGTTGTACAATGAATTTTTCTTATGATTCTTTTATTAGTCATATGTATGTGTATAACATGCTTTGGGGAGTGTGTTAACATGTGGCATACACACAGGGGTCAGAGGACAACTTTTAGGAATTTGTTTTCTCCTTCCACTTATCTGACGATCAAACTCAGGTTATCAGTGGTTTTACTTACTACGCTATCTCATTGGTCCTCTTTTGTGATTTAAATCTACTTTAAAAATAATAGTTTGAGCTGATAGTAAGTGGTAGTTTAATATTCAGTCATAAACAGGACATTTGTACCACTCCCTTCAAGGCTCAGGGTATATCACTAATGAGTGGGTGAATAAAATCTTAAGAACTAACTAGACTGAGAAATTCTGTCTTCCAGACATGATACAACCATTGCAATCATGGCCCCAGTGCAGCTGAGGTGTTTTGCACAAGACAAGATCTGTTAACAGGTAAGTATGGATCAAGGAGAACCTCATGAGGACCTCAGCCTCCCTGCTGAACTGTTGGCTGCTGACAGACTATGCAATTCTGCACTCACAGGTGAGGCATGAGGTGCCAAAGGATAGCTCAAAACCCAGAGTCACACAGACAGCTCTACTTACACTCAGTGGGACACAGAACAAAACAAAACAAAAAACAAACAAACAAAAAAAAAAACATGACTATAAGAAATGGACTTGTAGACAGAAGGGTGGGGTGGGGTTGGCAACGGAGAGCAAGAGATTAAGAGAGGGTGGGAACAAAAGTAATGAGAGAGCATTATATGCATGTGTGAAACTGCCAAAGAACAATTCAAATAATGTCTTGAAGGAAGTAAAAGAAAATAAATGCCAACAAATGCAGTCAATAATCTAGAGAAAGCCATTTTACACTGCCGATGAGTACATAATCTAAAGCAACCATTCTGGAAATCAATATAGAAATTTCTAAAATAAAACTAAGTGTATAAATGCCATATAACACCTCTTGCTACTCTTGGGTAAACATTCACAAGGCCGTAAGTCCATATACCACAGTGATACTTGCACATTCGTGTTTATTTCTGTGCTTGTCACAATAGGTATTAAAACCAGCAAAAAATATCTACCAGCAAATGAATGGATTTAAAACTGAAATCATGATATTTGCAGGAAAATGAATAGATCTGGAAGTCATGTTAAGTAAATAAACCAGACATAGAAAAAAGTACTAGCATGAAACAAATAATACATTGCATGGTAGAGCTTGTACATATCTTGTACATATAAAGGAATTTTATAACAATAGTAATTTATAGACGAGGAAGAGAAAAATAGGAGACCACTGTGATAAGAATTTTATGCTACATAGTGGAAGGTGTATTGTATGACAAATATGTCAACTACAAATCCCAGTGTAGTCAAGAAAATAACAACAAAGTTGTGCCTATAAGGCAAAAATGAAGACAGAGCAAAAGTAAAATCATAAAATATCCAATTCATAATAAGGCAGGGGAAACAGGATACTCCCCTGCCACCATCAAAAGCAACAGATGGGTCTTACATAAACAAGTTAAAAGTGAAACAATGGAAAATGATGACATATCGATGTTAATGAAAAGAAAGATAGAGTAATAACTTGTCAAGATAGACTCCACAGAAATGAACATTATTCAAATAGTGTCAGCTTCCAATAATAAAATGGTCAATTACTTAAGGAGATAATCAATTCTATACATCTATGCACTTAATAACAAAACATGAGGTGTCACCAACTGTTGATTCTTTACTCTCAATTGGTATGACAAAGAGATTCCCAGTGTGTTTCAACAGGCTTATGTAGTTGTTGGGGGTAAGAAGTGAGGATTGAATCCAGGAACCTATGCATACCAGGCAGGCATTCTGACACTGACTCTACTCATAGCCCTCAAACAAGCTTTGAGTGCATTTCTTCAAGTTTTCCTCAGTCACTCAACATATTACTCAGGGCTGAACATCATGAGTCAGTACTGATAAATTTTTTAAAAGGGTGATATTTTGACATTTGCTGAAATTGTCTTCATATATATTTTTATAAGAAAAATACAAATAAAAGAGAACAGAGACTGGATTTTTTTTTCTGCAAATGTTAGTGCTTGATCTAGCAAGATCACAATAATTGGAGTTCTGTTTTCTGTTTCATATAACATTCAGAGTGATGTGCTATTACAATGTTGACCAAATAGAAGGAGCTCCCTTTTAGGTCGACATGATAGCAGCAGAACTATTAAAGTACTTCTTTTATGAGTCACTTGGTATTGACTTTTGATGTTTGTGTTTGTCTGTGGTGATGACTGAACTTCGACCTTGCACATCCTACGCAAACATTCTACTTCAGCTATATCCTTAGCCCTGCTGAGTTTTGGTCTTCTTTTCCTGAGATATTTTTAAATCCCAGTCCAATAATCTTATATTCCATAACCAATAGCATGACACAGACATTGTATCCCAAAGGTCATTCAACTTCCTGCAAAAGAGCATGTAACTGAGGGAAGTTTAAGAGGCCTTATGTACAATGGAAAATACAATGTTTAGGTACTAAATGTTCTGCTACTTTTCATTTCAAACACATAAGATAAAAATTTTAATGTTCAGTCAGTTAATAACCACTGACTATTTGAACACCTAACTTGCTTATTAATTATTATCAGTTCAGACATTCAATTGGTGCTCCAAACTTAATCTAACATTTTCTCATGCTTTATAACTAATAGGACATACTTGTCTGGTCCAGTGTTTGTTATCAGTCTACATGATTTAAAATTCTTTTACAAACAATTTATTTTCAAGGTATATCCCCCAAGATTGCCTTTTACACATGAGTACACAAGAATGTCCTTCTTTCCATAGGCACAAACAGTGCATCTGTAGGTCCCCATGGCCTTTAATTCTTTTATGAACTGCCGTTATCAATCTCCCTTTTTTCAAACTTCAAATTAACTAGTGATTTTGTTTGGAGAAGCTGGTCCATCGGGATAGAGCTCAGCTGGTGGAGTGCTTGTCTGTATTAATGAGTCACTGGGATCAGTTCTAGCATGCCCACAAACTGGGTATGGTGATGTGCCTGTAATCCTTGTACTCAGGAGGTGGAAGCAGGAGGATCACAAGTTCAAGGCCATCCTTCCATAATACTGAGTCTGAGGACAGCCTGGGATAGAAACTTCCATCTTAAAAAAAAGAAAAAGAAAAAAATGAGTGGATCTAGAGCTTGCTGCTCATGATAACCTGTCTAAAGACAGCTACTTGCTGGAAGGTTTGAAGAATACCGCTTAACTCTGGGGGCTAACAATTTTCCTTTTTCTGGCTTTAACCAGTGGCAGAGGGCACATTATCAGACCACGGTGTTAAGAGGGCTAAGAAAACAGAGGTAACCTGTGAGTTAGAGAGGCTGAAAAGGGAAGGGTCAACT